>NW_023596576.1:25414222-25489049 GCF_011947565.3 Pollicipes pollicipes | reverse complement strand
TTCTACCCCGGCTTGTCCCGATCACCACGCACCTGGCGCGCCTGGTGCGTGGCGCGCTTATGCTTCACACCGTGCTCGAGACGCGAGACCGCCTGCCGTGCCGTGCCGTGCCGTGCTGTGTCGTTCTGCACCGTGCCGTGCGCCGCGGCTTGCACGTGCGGCCGGTGTAACGCGTCACTCTGTTCCATGCCCGGCCGCCGCGCCGCCCGCAGGCTCGGGTGAGTACCGGCGCGGCCTGGGCTGCCGCGGCCGGCAGGGCAAACGACAGGCGGCTCCCTGCCGGCTGCAGGCGCCAGCCTACGCTCAGCCAGCCCCGCCGCAATGTTGGGTGCAGGCTTTGGGCCGAGGTCTCAATGGCGTGGCGGGCTTCCAGGCGGCGTTTGTGATGCCCCTGTGTCAAGGTCGCTTGCAGCGGGCTTCTTGCTTGGCGCGTGCCTACAGTGTATGGTCGTGGGTTTCGAACGTTCTTCTCCGCAATTGCAGGGCATGTTTGAGCCGTATCTTAAGAGTTTCTTCGTACGCTCTTGCGACTCAAGCCACATCAAGATACTGAAGCTGGAAATTCTGACCAACTTGGCGACCGAGTCTAGCATCTCCGTGGTCCTCCGGTCAGTGGCAGTTTTTCTTTCTGGCCCTCTGGTCGCTGATGTTTGTATGTACGCCAATGTTGAATGCCCGGGGCGTGCTTACCTTATTGGTGTGGTTGTATACTTCACTCTGCATGTTGTGTTTTGTTCTCAGGCTGCGGATAGCCGATTTTTAATAAACATTTGAAAAAGGTGCAATGGCCGTTGGTCCACTGCCGTCCGCAGTCTCGTGGGATGGGTCCTCCACCATCCCTGGTTCCCCAGTGCTGGCTCTCCGCCATCCCTAATCCCCGGGTCGGGTCACCCGCCGTCCGGAGTCTCCTCCGCTGACAGCCCCGCCCCTCTGGCCGCAGCGAGTTCCAGACGTACATCGCCAGCCACGACAAGACGTTCGTGGCGGCCACCATCCAGGCGATCGGCCGCTGCGCCTCCAACATCGCCGACGTCACCGACACCTGCCTGCAGGGCCTGGTGGCGCTGCTCTCCAACCGCGACGGTGCGGCGGCGGCTGCCGGCCGCCACCCCGGGCTCCCGACGCGTGTGATATGATCATTTGGACGTGGTCCGCGTCCCGGACCCCGGGAGGCAATTATCAGCGCGGAAGAGGGGTTGGTTTAGTCAGTCATTCGTTCGTTCGGCCAGTCGTAAAAGAGTCGTCAGTGTCAGAGAGGAGTCGTTAAACCACAACGGTCGGCGGGGGTTAACGGGCGCGTGCCCTGTTGTGCTGCCGTCGGCGGCACTTTTGAACCGGCGCCGGTGTTTGCTGGCAGAGTCGGTGGTGGCCGAGAGTGTGGTGGTGATCAAGAAGTTGCTCCAGACGCAGCCAGGCGAGCACAGGGAGATTATCCGTCACATGGCCAGGTGAGAGTCACGGCAGACGGCGCACAGGCGGGCCTCGGGGCGCGGCCTGCCGTGGTCGGCCAGACTGGTCGTCCCCGGTTGTCTCGGTAGTGAGAAGGCCGGATATGATGTGTTGTCTCGCCCAGCTGCTGTCAGTGACTTGCGTTGCTGACAGCCTTGACGCGCTGCGCTTGCCGCACTAGGTCACTCCGCTGTCTGGCAGATGACGCCGTTTGACGGCAGCGTTCCCGGCAGTGTGTGGGTTTATGTGCACGTACGCGGTGGGCCGGACGGACGGGTGACCCGGCGGTGCCCCGGTCAGAGTCGTCAGGCCCGTGAGCGGTGGCCGGACGGACGGGTGACCCGGCGGTGCCCCGGTCAGAGTCGTCAGGTCCGTGAGCGCGCCTACCCGTGCCTTTTAGGCTGGTCGACACCATCAAGATTCCAATGGCGCGCGCCAGCATCCTCTGGCTGATCGGCGAGTACTGTGACCGCATCCCCAAGATCGCGCCTGATGTGCTGCGCAAGATGGCGCAGACCTTCATCAACGAGGTGGGTCCGGGGCGGGGCGTAGGCGCGGCGCGTGGCGGAGGTGCACCGCGCCTCACGGCCTAACACAAGGAAACGCGCATTTTTTCCTAGGTAGCGAGGAAGAAAAAGCTGGCGCGAGCAGCTCAGGTGGCCGACATGGAAACCGTGCAGTCATTGGGCAGTCGGAAACACGTGGCGTAGATCGTACGTAATCGGGCATCGGTTGTGGTATGTCCAGAGGCGTGGTAACGCCGTGTTCGGAGCCAGCCGTCTACCGCTCCTCTCCGCCGCACGGCTGTCGCCTCCAAACACGTCCTTCGCCTCTCGCCCGCCAGGAGGACATCGTGAAGCTGCAGATCGTCAACCTGGCTTCGAAGCTGTGCCTGACGAACCCGGAACAGACGGAGCTGCTGACCCAGTACGTGTACAACCTGGCGCGCTACGACCCCAGCTACGACCTGCGGGACCGCGTGCGCCTCATGCGACACCTGGTGTTCCCCGCGGACGGGCCCAACAGTCGGCTCGGCAAGTACGCGCGCAGGATCTTCATGGCCACCAAGCCGGCGCCTCGTCTGGAGAGCAGCTTCAAGGGTCAGTATGTGATGCCTTCTCTGTGCCGAGGTGGCGCTGGGCAGCGCGGGGGAGGGGAGGGGAGGGGGGTAGCCACGGCGGTTTACTCTTGTTGGATGGGTCAACAGGCGTGTTTGGCTCTTGTCTCCTATGTGGCGGCACTCGTAGTCATGGAATGGGAACCGTGCCCAGAATTTCGTTTGTCGTTCGTGCGAGTGGGGCAAGAGGCACACGTTACACTTGAGCCTTATTCTGACATTTTACAGCCATTTTGAACCACTCAAGTTCAGACTTCTCCACTGATCTTTTCACAGTTGACTGAACGTGGCCTGTGACGCCTGACGTTTTGCCTTAGCAGTTCGCTCCTGACCAGGATTTTGCTACAACCGAGCTAGCATGGTTTCCGTAGAGCAATTGGTGCGCGGAGTGGGACAGCATAAAACGAAACGTGTGTACACTAGGGAAGCCCGTGTCCGTAAGCCACGTGTTCGAGCGAGGTCTTGCCACGACCACCAGCGGCGAGCCGATCAGTCGGCGGCCGCGTGTCGACGCCGTCCTCGCCGCCGCCGACTGCGTGCCGACGCCGTCCTGGCCGCCGGCGGCCGCGTGCCGACGCCGTCCTCGCCGCCGGCAGACCGCGACCAGTTCCAGCTGGGCTCGCTGTCGCACTACATCAACGCGCGCGCCAGCGGCTACCGCGACCTGCCCGACTTCCCGGCGGAGGCGCCCGACCCGAGCGTGCGCAACAGCGTGGTGCCGCTGCCCGAGCCGCCGCCCGAGCCGGCCCGGCTGCCGGCCCGACAGCGCGGCTTCTACAGCGACACGTCCTCGGATGACGGTAAGGCGCCGCGGAGGGACCCCGGCCAGGCTGGCTGGCGGTGACGCCCTGCCTCAGGAGGGTGCTTGTCACGCCGTGTTTCGTGTGACAGCTGGTGCGACTTGCAGCAGCAAACTGCCTGAAATGTGAATCAGGAGTGTGTTGTGACATTGCGCGAACGCACTCCAAACGTACTGCAATGCATATGGACGATGTCCTCCCCAGGAAGTCTTGGCAATGACATCAGGTGTAACGCGCACCGCTTGGCCAGTGTCAGATTATCTTGCTCCGGCCTGGCAGAGCAGTCACTGACCAGGTCATGGCGTTGGTTGTGATGGGCGCATTGGCGACGAAGAAAAGTGTCTGTGTGCGTGCGTGCGTGCGTAGAAGTGTGGCGACAAAGAAAGTTTGTCTTTGATGTCGTTCATTACCTTGTCCTCGGGAGTTTCCAGCGCCAGCAGCTAACGTTACCCTCGCTACTAACGCGCGGGACATGGCCTCACTGCTGGCGTTGCCAGCGCTCTCTGTGAACGCAGCTCCTGGGACTCGCGGCTTGCTTAGCTCCACATCAGCGCAATGCCGTGGCTGCCGTCAGATTCGGACGACTCTGACAGCGACAGCAGCTCGTCCAGCAGCGGAGAGAGCAGCGGAGAGGACGGGGAGAGCAGCGGAGAGTCCAGCTCCGAGGGCGGCGGGCCGGCGCGTGCCAAGGTACGGCTCTCGTCCGCCGCTGACCGTCACGTTATGTGTCAGCTTGCGGAGACGGGAATGTTTCGCTGACTTCCGTGACATGCGAACGGCTGTCGTGGCTGGGCGCCGTATGATCATAGCGGTCGGCGCGCCCCAAAGCCGATATCATTATCATCATCACGCTGTCGTGGCGCTCACGACCCCACCAAAGTCTAGCCCTTGGACATCGCGTTGTCTTGCGAAATCTTCAGTCGCTGCAGTCTGTGCGGGCACCCTGCGGCGCCACTTCAGCAAGCCCTGACACTGTGTGTTGCGCGTGTCCGCGAGAACGCGTCCTCCGAATCCTTTCGCTGGTCGTTCTGTACGGACGGAGGTATGTACTGCTGGGCAGGCGAAGGGCCGGGCACCGCCGCCGAGCCGCGGTGTGTCCTCGCTGCGGCCGCCGCAGGCGTCATCCAGTGACGAGGAGGACAGCGGCGAGAACGGCTCGTCGAGCGGCTCCGAGTCGGGCTCGGAGGACAGCGACAGCAGCGCTGCGCCGCAGCCGGCCGGCGAGCCTGTGGCGCCGGCGCCGGCGCCGGCGGTGGCCGAGAACAGCGTGGACCTGCTGTTGAACCTGGATGCCGGTCTGTAGGAGCCGCTCGGCGCGCCCCGACGCCGCTTCCTGTGGACGTGCGGGCTTGTGCGTGTGTGTCTGTCGTAGGGGGCGCAGCGCTGCTCGCGTGTGGCTCGGGAGGGGCGACGAGTGGAGGCGTTTGGTTCAGTGCTCTGCTCGGGCTGGTTGGGCATCGCCGAATGTTCTGCTTTGGGAGGAGTGAGCACCTTGTGGAGCTTGCCTGATGGCTGCTGCTGTGAGGCGACGGTCCACGGGCGCTCTCCCTCAGCACTGCATGGATAGCGTGTGCCGACGGTTTTTTAAAGTGGCCACCACCGTGGGCTTCCACTGCTGGCGGGCTGGCAGTGTTGGCTTGGGCCAACGCTGGTCCGGCTTGTGGCCGGCAGTCTCCGGCGAGGCAGTGCTGTGGTATTATTTTCCCACATCAGGGCTTTTTTGGCTCGGTGAGTTCAAAACCTGGTAAATTGGAATTAATTTAAAAAGCGAGTCTATCTGTTAGTTTTTTTTGTGCGCGAACTGTCAGCAAAGGCATGGGTGACATTCGCCACTGGCTGGGCTGCCAGACCGTGGGAGCATGCTGCATGAAGTGTCTGCACACCACCGCACGCTTAGGTCACCGTGACCTGTTGTGGCATCCCGCAGAAAGACGTCTTGCTTGCGATCGTGTGCCGTGTGGACCGCATCAGCCCGCTTTTGTCTGTCATGCGACTCTGGACAGCAAGAGCCGTCATGGTTTGGATGCCTTTCGGATGGGTCGAGGGAAGCACTCGAAGAGAGTGCTAGGTTTCGATTTGGGGATAATGTTGTCTGTTATTGGCCTGGGGGGGGGGGGGGGGGGGGGGGATGTAGTAGTGAGAGTTGGTCATGCTGTCATTTGCGCTGCGGTGTTTTCGAAACTACCAATGCACACTTTCCCAAGGCTGTTTAAAGCACTATTATACTGTCTTATGCTTGTGCAAGCAAGTGAGCTGAATATTTTATATACAGTTATTTAAAATACATTTTTCTTTCATCAAACTGTGTGGTGTTTACGGAAATTCTCGTCATCGGCCCTCGGCACGTGCTATTTTGCGGCGCGCCGAGGGCCAACACCTCTCCTGGACCTTGCTCTGTTGTTTGTTCTAAATACCATCTGATCCGTCCTGATCCGGTTCGATCTGACCTTCTTTCTGACCTGATCTGATGTAGTCCGGCCTGGGTTGATCTGAGCAGATCTGGTCTTATATGTCACCTGACATGTCCTGAGTTTGACCTAGTCTGACCTGATCCGGTCCAATCGACCTAGTCTGGCCTGACCTTGCCTGACCTGACCTGACCTGACCTGAGCCGGACTGAGTGGCTCCGTGTGCCGGGCAGTGCCGGCGCCGGTCGGCTCCGAGCTGCTGACGCCGTCGCTGGGCGGCTTCCTGAGCCCGCTGGCCGGGCCCGGGCCCCTCCCGGCCGCCGCCGCCCCCGCCCCCGCCATCGAGGTGAGACTGTTGATCGTCCGAGGCCGTCCCGTGCGCTGCGTCCGTGGGGGCGGGGCGTCTCTCGTGCCGAGATAAGCACCGCTGCTGATGTGTGGGCGAGAGCTGGATAGATACGCCCCGGCCTCGTAAGCATTGTATAATTTGGCATCGAACCGTATTTTGCGTGCGTGTTTAACGCACGCCAAAACAGCCCCACAAGGCATCCAGCGGTGTCGTTGAAGTGCAGGAGAGAGCGGCCAGCTGCAGACATGCAGCTCAAACTCCGGCTGTTGATTGTGCCGGGACAGGGCGACCCAACATCGTGGTTACGTCTCTATAATCTCGTCGATGATTAATCATTGACTAGTCGATATCTCTCCTGATGTCCGGTGTCACCCCTCGCCCCTTATCTGGATGTCAGACTGCGGTCTGGACCGGCCACCTACCCCCCCCCCCCCCCCCCCCTCCCGCGTCAGGCGTCTAAGAAGTTGGAGTGATGGGTTGGAGTGGACTTGAAGTCAGGCGACGGTTCGACGGTTTTCCAGAACCGAACGTTTCCGCGTGTTCCCAGTAATCGGGGAGCCCGTGTTTATGTTGTGCTGCTAATCCGACTGACGGTGGCCGCGGGTTTGGTCGGCACTAGGGTCCGATGGTAGTGATGTGTTCTCACACACGGTTCTGTCGGGGCTGTTTGGGATACAGGCAATGTGCGCTGAGTCATCTGTGCTAGGTCGGCTTTCTCATGTCTGGAATGCCAAAGTCAAGTATTGTATATTGCATTCCTCCTTAGCTTTTCCAGACAAGTGTTCTATTGATGCCTGAACTACGCTGACTTCGAATGTGCGCACGCAGCGTCGGTCGTACGCCTGCCGACATTACACTGTGGCGCAGTTCGTCACCACCGGCCTGACGCGCTCGTGACCTGACGTCGCACGGACAGGTGGTTTCTGCCGCCCACGTGCCGACCACGTGCCGTGACCTGGTGGGCCGCGTGGCCGGCTCGGGTCTGGAGATCAAGTACCGGTTCACGCGCGCGCCGCACCTCTACTCGGCCAAGATGACCTCCGTGGAGCTGACTTTCACCAACACCACCCAGCAGGAGATGCGCGACATTCGCGTCGGGAACAAGGTGGGTCAGGAGGGCTGTTGTCACCGCTCGGACCCCTGAGCCGCGCGTTGTCACGCTGATGACGAGCGAGCGTGTAGCGTGTGAATGGGTCAGTGACATTTGTTATCGCGCGGCTCCCGTTGTTTTGTGATGCGGGTATGATCTGAGTAAGCCTGTCCCAGCAGGGTGGCCACTGTGAGCGGGTTTGGTCTAAGTTGACATCCCTGTCCCTAGGTCGGGTTTGCCAGTCACGGACCGGACACTAGTTTGCGTGTGCTCTGCCTGCAGTTCGCGGACATCTAGTTAGACCGACGCCCAGCCTGACCTGGCCTGAGCTGACCTCGCGTGCCCAAGCACCTCCAGCCGCTGTCCGACCTAACCTGGCCTGGCCTGACCCCGCAGACATTGGCGCCCGGCCTGGCGCTGCACGAGTTCGCGCCGATCGCGGTGCTGGCGCCGGGCGGCACCGTCTCCTCCACGCTCGGCGTCGACTTCCACGACTCGACGCACCCGGCCAAGTTCGACGTGCTCGGCTACGGCGGCCGCTGCGTGGCCGTCAGCCTGTCGGCGCCCATGGGCGAGCTGCTGCGCCCCGTCACCATGCCCGCCGAGCTGTTCCGGCTGAGGCGAGGTCAGCGCCAATGGAGGCGTTGTGACGCCAATGAGCGTAGTGTTTACTTTCGTTACAAAATAATCGAATATTATCTTCACCATTCGGTGGATGCCTTTGCTCCTGTGCTCTGTCTGGTCCGCGCCTCTGGCATTCGTCCGCTGCCGGACGCCTCTGCTCAGCAGCACTCGTATTCGTCGCAGGTCAGCTGCGCGGCATGAACGAGGCGGCTGGCTCGGTGGTGTCGGCCGGCGCCGTAGACCCGACCGCCGTGCACCGCCGCCTCCAGCAGGCCCTCAACGTGGGCCGCGTCGACTCCGACGACACCGCCGGCGTACTCAGGTGGGCGCTCCGGACTGCCGTGACCTGTCGGGCCGGGGAGGGTCCGGCAGAGGGCTGTCCGGTCCCGGCACGAGCTTGCCACGTGAGCGCAGGCTGTGCGATGCAGCCGGTTTGTGCTGAATTGTCTGGGAAGATGTCTCTGGGACGTTTCTGGTGCAGCTATTCTCTCGCGAGGCTTTCGTATCATTCCAAACAAGCAGGAGCAGATTTTATACCCAGACAAACCCCTGCAGCTTGCGCCGCCTTCATATTACAATTTTTGTAGAACGTTGAACAAGGTTGCGGGTTTTGGTGGGGATGTCTGATCGGGTGACCGCCGGTCGGGGCGTGGCTCTGACCTTGACCTCTGCGCACCCCAGGTTCGCCGGCCAGACGCTCTCCTCCGATTCTCTTGTGCTGATCACGGTCACGCTGCCAGCCGCCGACGCCGCCGAGGGCGCCACCATCGCCATCGCCGTCAACTGCGAGAAGATGGTGGTGGGCAACATGCTGCTGAAGGACGTGAAGGACCAGCTGAGCTAGACGCCGCGCCCGGCGGCTCGGGGCGCGACATTCTGGGGCCGCGGGTGCGCCCGGCGGCCCGGGGCGCGACATTTCAGGGCCGCGGGTGCGCCCGGCGGCTCGGGGCGCGACATTCCGGAACCGCGGGTGCGCCCGGCGGCCCGGGGCGCGACAATCCAGGGCTGCGGGTGCGGCCGGCGGCCCGGGGCGCGACATTCCGGGACCGCGGGTGCGCCCGGCGCTGGTCCCTTGCTGAGAGATGCGTCGGTGACCGGCGCGGGATTCAGGCTATGTTATCAGACCGCATCTCAGTGGCGATGTTACGTATCGGGCAGCTGGAACGCGCTCGTTGCATGTGGCTGAGGGAGCCAATTCCGGTTAAACGGCTTCGGCCCGCTGCTGCTGGGTCCGTCGCTTTCAGGTATCTTTCTGGGATGTTACTAGCTGTCTGCTTCGCCTCCGCGTTGACGGCGAGTGGGTTGCATACTTGCCTCCACTTATAAGGCTCTATGTTTATGTGTGCTTTTTCAAACTTCTGCGATGCTGCGCGTATGTGAAATTGTGAATCTGTCCTCAGTCGAACCCGTATTGCATGCATCTTGTACCGTCCGCATAAAGGTAAGCCTTGTTAATATTTGTTGTATCTTGGCCTGGGAAATATACGTATGAGACACTGAATGCGCCCACCAAATCTCACCGCAGCAATGCAATCTATTCGTTTCTGTGATATCAGTTCAGGACTTAAGTCAATGCATCTCGAGAGCTTGGAGGTATTGTGGCAGGGGCGACATGCCTGCAAGCCATACGCCAGAAGCGCTTCAGCTGACCGTGTGGGCCACCAGTCCGCGACACACGTCACGCGCATGGACGCGCGTGCGCACAGCACGAGGCAGGTGGCAAGCTACTTACAACCGAGGCGGCGCAAGGGAAGAGGTTATGCAACGGCTGAAAAACAGCAATTCTGAAGTGTGCAGAAACTCGGGCCCCAAATGTGTTGGTCAAACGACCCCAATCTGATCAGCACCATCAGAACTCATTGCACAACCAGGCGTTGGGTTGACAATGCGAGCGTGTGTGTCTGTATGTGGTATCTGGTTCTGAATTTGAACCACACGGTTCGTACCCATCCTATCAAATACGAGGAGCATCCCACCTACCGTTTTGAGGCCGTCTACCGTCGCAAACGTTTCAAGGTAGAGTATCAAACGTTCAATAACGTACACTAAGAAGCGATTTTCTCTCTCGCCATGCCTGGCCACCCCATTACGACATGACGCAGAATGAACTTCCTCCGGGCGGCAGACGTCTTCACAGTTTCTCTAGTTCCTAATTGCATTCGATGTTGTGTGCCGTCCAACCAAAACATAATTCTAGTACGAGGCAGGTTCTGCAAATCATCCTATCCCTGTCCGCCTCCCCAAAGACGTGTCGCAAGGTAAAAGATGTGGATGTGCATGTCTTCTCAGTTTTTGGTCAGATTCGGGATGAGCTCTACACACCCCAGTAAACCCGCAACTCTGCTAGAAGGACTCTCAGAAGCGACGGAGGAACGCTCTCTTCCCTAGAGGACGGCGCAGAAGTTAGCGCAGGCAGCCGCTGTGCGTAGTCTCTGGCCAAGCTGACTGCCCTGCCGACCGCTAGTCCGGCGGCGCTGGGCCGGAGCTGGCGGGCCCGCCGCCAGCTCCGCCTCACACAGCGGCCTCTCCTGCCGACCACCAGTCCGGCGGCGCTGGGCCGGAGCTGGCGGGCCAGCGCCATCAGCTCCACCTCACGCAGCGTCGGGCCGCGCCGCGCGGTCCGTTGCGGCCGGCGAGCCGTCGTAGACGAGCGCCGTTCTTGCCACCGCGACCGGCGGCAGACCGGCACTGCGACGGCCGCATCGCCGTCAAGCGGCGCTTGTGACGGCGTCGGCGCTGTCGAGGTGACGCCACCGTCGTAGATCGCCAGTGGATGCTAAGACACAGCTCTCGACCGGCCCAGCGTGAGGGAACGCTTCCTGACATCTCTTTCGCTGCTAGGGACTCCCTGAAGATTCACAATGAAGCTTTCTGAGACCGTTTTCTGAATGTCTCATGCGTGATCGGGCTTGCAGTCGGTAGCAACGCTTGGAATCGATCGTGATCGCCACCTGACTCCACACCCTCAAGCAAGGCATCAGGGGCTGACAGCGTCCTTGGTTTTCAACCCCACCTTCCTCGCTCCCCATTTTGACTTTGTCCTGGCCACGTTTTCATCAGCTCGATGCTCCACAGCTTAGTGGCTGCCGGACTGTCTCCACCACCGAGGTAGACAATTGGGGCACGGCTGGCAGAACACTGTAAGATAGCGAACAGCAGTGCCAGTAGTTCGCGAAAAGGCAGGGCGAGAAATACGGTGCACAGCAACTAAAAATGATTTCATCTCCATCCCGTAATCAGCCCAGATTTTATTTGAACTCGCAACACACAACAATTTCAGAAGTCATTGGGGGCTCTGCACCATAACCCTTGATCCCAGCACTGTTCTGATCCTCGACCCTGGACTTAAAGCTTCCAGTCTCACGACCCCGGTGTACAAAAAAACTTTTTTGGCGATACACCATACCAGAGCATTTTCCATTACAAACAATTTCGAGGGAACCACCGGCGATCTTGCAATACCGTAGAGCGCAGTCAAACTTTGCGACGGGGGTACCATGATTTGCGACAAAAAGAGGGGGGGCTAGTTTTACGAGCGAATCCAGCCCCATTAACAGTATCTACGCACTACGAACAGCCTGACTCAACGTACCTCAATAGGTACGGTACCTAGCGTATCAATGAGCTATCTATGTTGCCGTACACTGGTGTCTTAAGCAATTGCTTCTGTTGCATGCTGGTAAGTGAATATCCAGTGGGCTACCCTGTAGTCTTGCTAAATTGCGGCTGACCGGTATTGTAACTTTTTTAAATGCTATGGTGTCATGGCTTCGCTCTGGTTGATGCGCTAAGTTGGTAAATGAATGGTCGTCTAAAAAGGTGTGTTACCCACAGTACTGTCTGGTAGCGTTAAGCCTGAATAGTGACTAATGAACTTATGATATACCCGTGCACTGTCGGTTAGCCACCGCTGTGCTCAGGACGTGGTACAAATGAGCCCCGAGTACCGCAGATTGGGAGGGGGAGGGGGGAGGGCACAGGGTACGCGCCCTCCCCCCCCTAAGGGCCCGATTTAAGTGCGTGAAGGGCCCGAAAAGCCAGCCAGGGGTCTCATTTAAGGGACCTGGCTCGCAGGGCCGGGCACTCAAATGCCAGCCAGAGAGCCTTGCTCGCTGATCAGGGGCCCACTGAGTCGGCAATGGCATTTACTTTGGTCAGACGCCACCAGTTACGCACAATCGGCTCCATGACGGCATTGGCCTAAGGGCCCATTTTTCAAGCAGGGAGAAACCGGAGCCAGCGATTTACATTGCCCGGGGCCCCACGGCGCCTAACAGGGGCCCTGTGTTGTCAAGGGGCCTCAAGTCGGCCAGTGGCAGTGTTCGAGAAGGTCCGAAGAGCCGAGAGGGCCCGCCCGGTGCGACGATCAAGGGCGCGATTGGAGGGTTTAGGGGCATAAAGGGCTGGTCGGAGTTTTATTCGAGGGCCCAGACCTGCGAAGACAGACCCTCAAATAACGGCCAGAGGATCCTTTGCGCCGATCGGGGATCCCCTGAGTCGATATGGCCCTAAATGTCGATAAGGTACCACCGCACCACATGGTCGGTTCC
The DNA here is from genome assembly GCF_011947565.3 of Pollicipes pollicipes. Taxonomy (NCBI): domain Eukaryota; kingdom Metazoa; phylum Arthropoda; class Thecostraca; order Pollicipedomorpha; family Pollicipedidae; genus Pollicipes; species Pollicipes pollicipes. The sequence goes on along the minus strand of NW_023596576.1, from coordinate 25,476,662 downwards.
GTGTCGGCGTGGGCCTGAGGACCCACTTTCCAATCAGCTCTAAAGCCGAGGCCAGTCATTTGCACTGGTCGAGGGCCTTGTATCTGTCAGGGGCCCACAGCGTCTAACAGGGGGCATTGTACTCGTAAGGGCCCCGAGCCGACCAAGGGCGTTTGATGAGGACCGAAAAGAGGCCCGGGCGGCCCACCGGAACCGACTATCAAAGACCCGCTTGGAGGGCATAAGGGCCCGAAGGACTGGCTGCTGGCCACATGAAGAATCGCGACCCATAGGGTCATGACCTTAACTATCAGCCAGAGGTCCTCCTGCACCGTTTTAGGAACCCCTGGGACAATGCGGGTGTCTAAATCGGCCAGAGACCACGAATACCGAACAGTCGGCTCCATGTCCGTCTGAAGCCTTGATACCCATTCCCCATGCAAAAACGAGGCCGGGGTTCGCGATTCGCAATGTTTGGGGTCCCTAACACAATAAAGGGCTTCTGTGTTGGTTAGGGGTCAGTGCCGAACAGGGGTTCTGTTGCAGCATGTGGCCCTGAGTCGCAGCGGTGTTTGAGGGGGCCCAAAGAGGTGCCGAAGGTCTCTCGAGACAAAAAATCAGGGTCCCGATGGCATATCTGAAAGGTTCGAAGGGCTGGCTGTAGGTCACATTAAGGACCCCGCCCATAGGACCGCGATCTCAAATGTCAGTAAGATGATCTCTTCCACCGATAGGGACCCCTGACACAGAGCGTTTATCTATTTCGGCCAGAGGTAACAAGCAACGAACAGTCAGCTCCGTGATGGTCTGAGCTCTGGGGCCCATTTCCTAAGCACGGACAAGGCCAGGCCCGCGATTTACATCGGTCGGGCTCCTATATCGTTCAGGGGCCCACAGTGCCTAACAGGGTATTCTGTGTCAATAAGGGGCCTCGAATCGGTCAGGAGAAAATTTGTTCTACAGGGACAGGGACGGGAGCTCGAATGGCAGAGGGTCTCTTGCGCTGATCGGGACCCTCCGACAATTGAATGAAACAATAACTTATGATGAGTGCTGACATTGAGGTAAAAGAAAAGACCTGTGCCAGTCAGGATCCCCACTACCGAACGGTGGGCCCTCCAAACCTTTTCCAGCATGAGCCCGTTAAGCCCAACTGCAGCCTTTATGCCAAGTACTTGACCATCTGCAGTGAGCATGGATGTTGCTGCGTTAATGACGGCTCATGCGCCGATGCGGGGTCAGCTGCGCGGGTCAGCAGGCCTCCCGCGCCAGGGAGCGGACAAATGTGATATGATGTATCCCTCTAAGAGCCTCCGGATAGGCCAGAGAATGCCGCCCCGTGTCGCCAGAATGACGGCCAGAAAACACAACGCGCCGGGACAGAATGGCCGTTCAGCTCTTGACCGGGAACAACAATGTGCCCCGTACTGTTGCACTCAAGGGGGCCCCTTTGCCGGAAAGAAATAAGGGGTTTCCTTAGTGCTGAATGGAGTGAGTTGAAATGGGCTCAAAACGCACAAGGCCGTCCCACGTTTCCTTGAGAACGTTCATTTTTTTCAGAATCGGCTAATGAAACAAATACCATCAAAATGTTGAAGCCTGAGCTCCGGGTGCCTGCAGTGTAGTGGTTCAGCGCCTGTGTTAACTACTGCGCTTCTGGGAAACCAACGCTGAGCGGTCTAAGGAGACTGCAACGCCTGGCGTTGAGTTTCTGTTTCTAAGATATTCGAGCGCGCGTGCTCAAAACTACGTTACATAATTTGTACCGCTAATAAACTCTGACTGGATGTGAAGGTATCCAAACAAACATGGGCTGGCCATGTTAATGCAAATTGGTGGCCTATTTTTATCTTAAATCTCCATTCGCGGAATCCGTGTTAATTCTGTACAACCCAGATAAATATTCGGGAAAAGTTTCTGGGTTCTATCGGTTTAAAAAGAGTCCTCTGGACCATTGTAAAATGAAGAACGCCGGTGATTTATTTCATGTAGTCATTTAAGGCGTGCATTTGTGGTTTTTTTACTACAAACTTATGACATAATTGATCTCGCGGTAGCGTCTGGCCCGCATTCCACTTATAGAAGGCACAAGTTAGTAAGTTATATATATATATATATATATATATATATATATATGTCATATATATATTTTATATATATAGCGAATGCCATCCAAGCCTTTATCAACCCTGTGCCCCGCCCCCCTTGCCAAGGTTCCGGCTGCGCCCCTGTCCTCGTTATACGGATCTATGTGGTATTGAGAGTTGGACCTGGCGGATATGGCACGACATGGGCAAAACTGAACAAACCGGCGAAGAGATCTCACGTTATTTTTCAGATCAGCTGACTATGCCATGATCGATGATTCCTAGTGCGAATGCCATCCAGAGCGATTAAGTTTATTTTGAGGCAGGGTTGACCACGGGGCTGAGGTGCAGCATAGGCGAACATGCGTGTCGGGATGATCAGTGGCACCCCTGCGTTCGTGGGCTCATCGTTCGCTGGCTCATCTTTCGCTGGGCTTAGGCCTATCGCGGGCCGCAGTACCCCGACACGAGTCTGCGCCGCGCTCCTGGCCGGCTTTAACCAGATCACAAACATTAACAGCGAGAAGCTAAAGTCAACAAAGTGCTGATGCTGGGAAGGTTTGTCTTACCGGTGACACTTGTCTACCCGAGCCCCGCGCAGATTCACGGGCGCATAGCTTAGTCATGGTATTTACCGGTGACACTTGTCTACCCGAGCCCCGCGCAGATTCACGGGCGCATAGCTTAGTCATGGCATTTACCGGTGACGCTTGTCTACCCGAACCCCGCGCAGATTCACGGGCGCATAGCTTAGTCATGGCACTGAATGCCTATCGGGTTCAATGGAAATAGGCTATATGGGTTAATAAAACTAAAGGAAGTTCCTGTTCATTTGTGAAACCAGGCATCATCTAAAGGCATAAGTCATTCAAACACGAGGTTGAAAAATGCTTAAATTTTGTCGTTGTAGTTTTCTGATTTGTCATGATTATTTAAAATACATTTTTGTTCCACGCTGTCATAACTTCCCTGCTTTACCTTAGCATGGACCCAATGGGAGGCGAGTCCGTGTGAGGTGCTTTAGCTATGACCGTGAGTCAGTCAACACCGCTAAGGTCGGAGTCAAAGCACATCACTGACAGTATTCAAGTTGTCGGGAATTTGTTAAGGCTGAAGAGCTACGTTATGGACTATAATTCTGCTGCTCCGTCCAGTAAAAAGATATACATAGATATATTTTTGTGGCTTCCAAGCCATTTCCGGAACAGAAAAGGACGTAGAGGTGAGCGTGTTACGATTGTGCTGAGGCGCAGTTCAAAAAGCGAAATGGATACTGTTACCGATAGTGTTGTAAGTTAATCAAATCCCGGAAAAATATGAGAGAACGCAAATATGGTTTTAGTATGTTAAAAGCACGCGAGATTCTTTCAACAGTCTCATAACAGTCAACCCCATGTCGGAACAAGTTTTCCAGAAATATATAATACATCCAGGTGCATATCATTCCAAGCACTGTGTTCTGGATATTAATAGTGAAGGTGCCATGAATTCTATTTGCAAGCCTCTATGCCAAGATTCCTTTTGAAAACTCACTTTCCTTTCGCACCAAACGGACTCACATTGTTTGTGTCGTGTATCACCGATAGAAAAGAGACGGCTGAAAGACAGCATACTTGCTGTCGGACCGCAGAAGAAAGGCACCTAGCAGTGGTTCGGCTGCTGTCCCAATGGCACACCTGAGTACGCGAACCACTTGGAAACTGCCCGACTGGACATCAGGACCTGGTTTCAAACAGCAAAACAATGAGTGTCCGCGGGTACAAATCACTGCTAGCCGATCAGCTATTCTGACAGGTGCATTACAGACGCATACCCGGCCGCTGGACCTGACGATAAGGCGCATTACAGACGCATACCCGGCCACTGGACCTGACGATAAGGCGCAGTACAGACGCATACCCGGCCACTGGACCTGACGATAAGGCGCATTACAGACGCATACCCGGCCGCTGGACCTGACGATAAGGCGCATTACAGACGCATACCCGGCCGCTGGACCTGACGATAAGGCACATTACAGACGCATGCCCGGCCACTGGACCTGACGATAAGGCGCATTACAGACGCATGCCCGGCCACTGGACCTGACGATAAGGCACATTACAGACGCATACCCGGCCGCTGGACCTGACGATAAGGCGCATTACAGATGCATGCCCGGCCACTGGACCTGACGATAATCCGGAGAAGGGAACAGCGCGGATTAGGCCTCTGACACTGTTGCGGAGGTATGCACGCATCCCGCACTGCGGTTCAGCTCTATAATCCACACAGCTTGCAAATCAAAAGCGACCGTAGTATACGTTCATGCTCGGCGCTTTCTGCCGCTAACCTGTGCGGCTCCACAATGCTACTACATGATCTCTCTGCAGACATATGGGCAATTGCAAATTGCAAAGTGCACCGACAAGGCGACACCAGGAGCTACAACACGAATTCTCCGATCTCCTGTCGCGGTTTAGAGATTGTTCTTCTCCGTAATTTTTGTGCACGTGTTTAAATGACTGGTCACGCAGTGATATAACGCGTGCGTCGTGATCTGCGAAAGGTGACAAGGCAAACATTCTTACGTTGGAAACTTTTTTCCCCAAAAAGACAAAGTTGGTATATTATTTTTACTGCCAGTTGCTTGGCTGGAGAACCCCGCCGAGGTGTAGGGGTAAGGACCCCTAAGTTTGACAACATTTAACGTTAGACCGATGCGTACACCGCATATTCGAGGCACATGAATGCAGCGGCTCCCTGCTCTGAACAGCAATGTCTGGAGCTGATCAATGGGGATCAAAATGTGGTTCCGAAAATATCAGGTCTGTATCGTGCAACCATTTTCAATATAGCGAGATTAAGGGCGTGATCAGTGAAGTTCCCCATTCGCTACATAATCCAGATGCTCCGAAAGATTCGCTGTCACTTATGGTATGAAATTATTCGTGACAGCCATGACAGAAATTTTCATGTTGCACATACCCTTCAGCGTGCTACCAACTGTAAGGTAACAACACAGCGTACGGAGGTTGTTGCAGTTCGTTCTCAGAGGCAGTCTGGCGGTCGTCTGCTCAGCTCCAAATTTGTAAAACGTAGGATTGCTCAATTCCGTTCGTGTTTGATGACTTTATAGACTATAGCTGGCCCGAGCTGTCTCGAGACATCTGGTTTACACCGGTCCTTGGCACAAAAACAAGGCAAGCAGCCGGTGTAGTCTAACAGAATCGCCAATAGCGTCATTACCGCCAACGAGTAGCGTACATTTAATTGCTGTTTAACACCGCGACGTCACTTTACCGGTACCTCCTGGCACGTTGAAAGTCGTTAATTCAACACAGGGATTTTGAACTCGCCAAAAAATCGCCAAAAAAGGTGCCGAATGCCCTTCTTTCTTATTTCATCATTGTCTCCACAACATGCCTGAAATCGACTGCGATGATATTTTGATTTAAGGATGCTATAATCGCATTGGTCGCTTGGCGCCCATGCATGCCTGAATTTGGCAGCCTTACGTATTGCGTTGGATGAAATAAAACCTTAGGCCACAAGCAGTCCAGGCGCGGTATTCGCGATGTAAGTACGAACCGGATGGCGCCCGGTCTGAATAGTTCAGCACGTGGTAGACCACATCAAGGTTTGTCCCTGATGAAAATCGAAGAAACATTTGCGTTCAACGCGAATCGCATTGTCCCCAAAGATTACGTCATTTATTTTTATTGCGCATTTCACTACACATGACAAGAAAAACTGCTGGAGCCCGGCAAAACTGGTGACAATGCTAAAATTCTAGCCTGGTTCAACCGGTTCGGTTCGAGCTCTTTCGGCCATCGTTGAATATTTCCGACTATGGGATCAAGAAGAAGTAAGACGGCGCCATCCCGACTAACCATCGTTGCCGAAATTACCATCATCGTTGTCGAGATTACCATCACTGTTACCGAAATATCATCATCTTCACCGAAATTACCATCATCTTCACCGATACTACCATCATCGTTACCAAGATTGCTATCTATCATGGTTACCTAGGTTCACCTGGCACGGATACCGTATGTCCTGGCGCGTGCAACTGCTCGGTCAGGGCTCCCAGCCCGAACTGCAAGTAGTTCAAGTCAGGACTACCAGTAGGTTAAGTCAGGACTGCCAGCAGGTCAAGTCGGGACTGCCAGCAGGTCAAGTCAGGGCTGCCAGTAGGTCAAGTCAGGACTGCCAGCAGGTCAAATCATGACTAACAGCCGTAGTACACCTACCGCTGACTGACACCTTATCAAGATACAGGGTAGAGTGGTGAATGAGGAAAGCAGGGTCGGTGTGACCGAGGCCATCGGGGCGGCGCCACGAATTTTGAATTAGGGGGGGGGATTTACCAGGGGCCTCTTGGCCTCCATGGGCCCTCCCCACAAGTGGGCCTTCTGGGCAACATTGTACTTAAAGGGAATTATTTACATTTGAAGACATCGAAGCAAGCATCAGATATGATGAAGCAAGCTCACTTATAACTATTGGTATACTTCATAAGTGGAAAAGACTGCTCTAGACAGCACAGTTCTCTGTTGGGTAAATATGCTCCTCAATGCGTCATGGTTTGATTACTTCATGGTACCTTGCACAATACTGAGTAAGAGAGAACCAGTTGACGGCCGTTATATCTGGAAATCGCGCCCACGAACGTCAGATATGAACACCCCGACTAGTATATTTTTCTTGACCTTGATCTCCGTATGGCTTATGGAATGGTAGGATTTCAATGACGCTATTATGACTTCATGAATTCCAAAGTGAATTTGAAATACTGTCCCCAACATACCTATTACCATTTTCGCGGGCATGTTGCTCAGAAACTAGAAGAGCTTGAGTTTTATGAGGAGCAGGATTGTGAATAGCACCGAAAGGTCTTCAAGATGGCTATTTCAGTTCAAAACCCCGTCTAAATGTGGAACGCTCCATTTGAGGGGGGGGGGGGACACCGTGAGTGTAGGGGAGGCACGCGCCGTACTCCTTACAGCATTGTGACGTCATCACATCCATGTAAATAAATGTCGACACTGAAACCTATACAAAATAGCGGTCTCTCGGTTATCTAACAAAGCACCTCGCTCTCCCAAACGTGACCTCCTGATGCAAAAAAGGGCCGCGTAGTCCAGAACGGGATCCTTCCGATTCACAAGGTAGTCGCCAAATCTTGCAATATGGTCTCATTACCCCCAAAAAAGGGCATCTTGATTCGGAACCATGGCCATCTGATGCACGTCAGGGGTCTCCTGTTCCAGGAAATGGGCCTTCTGAATATAGAGGGTAACTCCTAACCTAGAACAGGACCTCTGAATAGCCAAGGAGCCTCCTTAACACACAGTTGAGTCTCCTGGTCTAGAATATGGCCAATTCATTCATGATGGTGATCTCATGATCCAGAAAACGTATTTCTTCATGCTGAAAAGGGCATGATGAGCAGGGCTCTAGCTCAGTTCTGGTGGCCTATAATCTCAATTTTGGTGATATCAGGGTAGCTACAAAGCCGTTAGTATAAGAAATAGGGACCCCTAAAAAAGTGAGCGCACGAAAACATACTTCTACCCCTGCCAGCAGGCAGCGGGGCAACGGCCTCTCTGCTCGCTGCCCGCCCCCACTCCCTGCTGCACCGCCCCTGGAGGTCGCCTGTTCCCACCTGCGGACCATCGGGCTGAGGGGACTGCCATCTCCTATACCTCCCTGTTATACACGACAAGGTTGGATATTCCGTCAGATGCCGGACTGGAACTCGTTTACTAGCGGAATCTGGAGAATATCTAAGCCGCAAAGTTCTGGATGACTGTGCTGGAAGAACCGTTGGCATGGAAGCACTTTCATCCGCCTGGAGATGCTTTCGAAGGCATCGACTGTTGGCCGCTGGCAATAGCGAAGTATCGGCTCGCCGTCTTTGGAAGCAATCGAACGAGCAAAACACGCAAACCCGCAAACATGGACATCGTTTTGCTAAGCGTAAACCACAAGAACGCCAGTGAGCCGTCCGTCATAATTCATATACAATGATGCACGGTCACGAGCGCCGGCTATGACTCAGCTTTGCTGGAACGGCGAAGGAGCCGCATTAAAGTTAGATGAAAAATAAGCGCATGCCACTGGTAACGGCGAGTGTTTCTCAAGGCATGGAGCGATGCGGTTGCCCTTCTCCACGTAGCATTACTGGACGAAAACACCGACCGCCACAAAAACACCGAGCCAGCGAATTCTGTGTTGGTGCTGCGGGCATTACCCGAAGCCAGGGGATCATCACACAGCCGTTAAACCCTACTAGTATGCCATGCGCTTGCGTGCACAACGAACGTTTGGGTATGATGCAGATATGACACGCTGAATGTGAATGCGTTATGGTGGTAAGCTGCTTCGTTCAGTAATATGTCCTGAAGCAACGTGTGTTGATGGGGTGCAGCATTTGCCAGATATGTGTTGATGGGGTGCAGCGTGCCGCCGCATTTACCAGATGCCCTCCGACGGTTACACTCCAGACTAGGGAAAGCACTGCAAGTGTCCGGCGCATATACAAAGAACTAAGATTTGGCGCATATTGATCGAGCGCTCTCTGGCGCGTTTTGCCAAGGCTCCATGCCGCAGCCCGGTCCTGTTGTGTCCGCCTCTGCTGACTCAGTTGCATTGTTTATAAAGGCGATTTGCACGAGCTCGCCGCTGCAGCCCGACAGCCTGTTGATCAGGGCAGTTTGTACGTCCACCCGTCCCCCAGACGCAGCACCCACCACGTTCAGCTTGGCGTTTCAGAGCACATCGCGCCTGTCCTGTGATAAGCTAAAATCGTACCTGCCTAACGGACGCTATCACGAGGGAAAGAGCTGGCGAATGCCTCTTTACCCCCCCCCCCCCCCCATTGTCAACGCTGGCAACCCTGATGAGTAGCCAGCCCATGATCTTCACCACAGCCTAGGCTTTATCTCCTAGGCTTTATTTATAATTTGCGTTTTCTTTCGCTCTTTTTGCTAGTTAATGCGATAAAATGCGCGCAGCCGGCGATTTCAGGTCCCTCCTGCGTCAACGAGGTTGATAATTAGTTCATACGCCATTTACAGCAGCGAGGGTAATTCATCATTGAATACAACAGGTCGTCTACAGCTGCTGCCAACGACGCCAGGGGCTGGTGTAAGCCAATGGGCATGAGCAAATGTACCGCTATGATTCGAATTGTTTCACTCTTTGAATAGCGTAGAATGTGGCTGAACATAAACTGAGGTCGTTAGTAACAAACTTTTTAACGTAGGGTTAGAAGAATACGCAACAAAACGTCTGCAAGAGGCCTTATGTTCAATATTTCTTTATATCCATAACAATGAATGCACACCAAATGCTAAGTAAAAAATGGAGCTCTATTCATCTATAACAAACCTATACCAGGAATCACGCTTAACATTATCATCAAACATCCATAATTTTTTTGTGAAGAATTTACCGAATCATTATAATTATTTCGGATACATCTCAAATTAAAAAGGTTATCACCTAAGATGAACTTTTGTGCAGATTTGAAATCGTTGCTTTTTTACTCTGGCTGTAGGATTCTGGCCTCATGTTTCACGAATCACGCTTTTAAGCCAACTGACATTGGGAATCTCGCGCGGCATCTGACCTTTTTAAAAAAGGTGCAGTAGTTTATAAGAAAAGCCTCAAGCAGCGCATTGGCTATTTTGCTTTTCGACTGTTTTTACGTGTTGGTGATTCGAATCAAATACTGAAAGGACCGAGGCCGACACCCTTTCAAAGTACCGCAAACATCTGTCCATTCTATATCGTTTAATATAAAAGGGACTCGAAACATATATTTTAAACTTAGAACCAGGAAAGCAGCTGTGCAAAGTGAGAAAACCCTGAGCTATGCCGACCATTACAAAGACGCCAGCGCAGGGAGACGGGGCTCAACTTTATCGTTGTCCCCGAAATAGTAACCTTAATCTAAGAGGGACTGCGATATCTCTCCTCTGCGTCGAACGTCGGCAACAGTTGTTCACACGAATGTGCCTCCCATTCTAGTGAAGCTGTTGAAGACGTGCTAACCAAGCCATAAACTCGGACCGAAAAACGCGCAGACATGGTCTCCGCAAAATCTAAATTGTAAAACTGGGGCTGAACGAACGGAGAGCTGACGGGGCCACAGCGCACTGCTGTAGAAGAAACCACAAAACTGCGTTTGGTTCAAATGCACCACCTAGCAAAGTCTATGAGTTTGAGAAGAGACTGAAAGACAAGAAATTTGGCATGAGAGACAAAGCCTCGCACAGTTTCACGTTAGAATGAGCAGGAACATTGCCTCAGCGGCACGCATATGCGGCCCAACTCACCTTGAAGTGAATACTAATGTTGCTCAGTGCCATGGACTGGCCAGGTGCGGTCGCAGCAGCGGAAATTCCTCGCGAGCAGTCACCAGACACTTCGCCTCCTTCCTTCGCGTGCCCTGGTGCCGTTCGTGGACGAAATGGGAAGGCAAGTCCAAAGTGTAATTGAAGCCGTTGCTATACTGCACCACCGCAGGAATGGCACGGCTGGCGGCGGCAGCCACTCGTGGCCTAGCTATTTCGTCGTACTCGCTCGTCGACGGTAGGCACCGGCAATGCTCAGTATACGGCTGTTCTGTTGGCGGCGGCCTTACACGGCGTTCCCTGAACCGGAATATTGCCAGAAGTCACGTGGAAGCACCCCGTCAAGGGCTAGTAGCACTTCTTTGTTTCGGTGCAGCACCGGTGATCTGCCGGACTCGACATGGGCGTTTCTGGATGAAGTGTGCTGTGTGCTTAATTATGGGGTATGTTAGGTGGCCATTAATCCTTTTTATTTCACGACCTGCCGTTCCGTTCTGTAGCCGTTTTCCTTGCGGACAGTTCACTTGTGCGGTATAATCGGATAATATGTCGCGCAGCATCCCGTCAAACATACTTCAATCCTGCATATACACCAAAAACACGTGCGCTTATTCGAATGCATTGCACAGCAGATAACGTAGACAATATTCATGAATGCTCGGCGATTGTTGTGCTTCGAAACAGCTAACGCCAACGATAGAATAAGAGCTTGTAGCGTGGTACCAGGGGAGAGTTTTCCTACGTTGCTGATCAGCTGCGAGTGTGAATCAGCAGTGTATACAACGGCGTGTCCAATGCCCTCCACGATGGTTGCCGCCGTTGAATTGCCCTCGCTCATGACGGGTCCCGCGTCCGGCCCAGTCACGGCCCCCAAAACACCGCATTTACTCTCGTGCTGCGGCAGTGCGCTGGTGGTAACCGGTCTCGCACGTCGTGCTTGTACCGTGGAGGGCATTTCTCACGCACTACAATGGAGTCTCGGTCTGGGTGCGGCAGAGACACGGCGGCCATTTTGTGGCGCTGCTGGCAAGGTCACTGCAATGTCCACTGCAACCGCAAGCGCAACAGCTTGCAGTGCGGCGTGCATTTCGGGGAATTTTCCTCGACGTCAATCGAGGTGTGCGGTCAATTTCACGGCGGCCCCATGGCGCTGCGCTGGCCGCTCTAGCGGACCCTGTCGGGCGTCTCACGCTGGCGGCGTCGGCTCAGTGTCGGCTACCGTTCTGTGCCGCGGCGAAGGCACGGTCGCCTCCACCGCCGGCGCCCACGCCCGACCTGCGCCCAGCCTCGTCGGTCGGAGCGGCGGCGGCCAGGGCTGCGGATGAGCGTCAGCCGGTCTCGCGGGACCGGTGCGTGATCCGGCAGCTGCCCATCAGCAGCGATCGTCGCGTGAGGGTGGGTCACGCCGGCGCTGACTCCCGCGAAGGGGTTACGGGTTTTGAACTGGTGTCGTCGGTACTGGAAAGATTGCCATCAGAAAGATGCGGCGAAATTTTCTCATTCCGTTGCGCCCGCTGCATGCGTTCCCAGTGAGTTCGCGTAATCACCGGACGCGGTTTATCCGCGGTGAACAGTGCCACCATCTAGCTCCAAACGGCAAGTGTCCTGCGCATACATAAATACAGCACCATAAAATGTGCTGCAGACTGAAAATTGCACGAAATCAGTGGCGAACTCCAGCGAGTCTGATTTAGGTATGTCCATGAAACCGCAGAATCCAGCGGGCGCCAGACAGCCCAGCCTGTGGCGGCCTTAATATTCGGCCAGGCCCGGCCCGGCGCCCATGAATCAGTCTGAACAGCTGCCAGTCATTGTGAGACGGGCAGCTAGTCGCTTTTTATATCCTCCAGCGGACCGACTCTGCGGTGGATAGAGAACCTTGTAAATTGCGTCTGCCACGAAAGTGAAAATCATTTATTGGGTTAGCATGGTTTGGCTCCGCGTAAACGCCTCATAGTAAACTGCATTAAAACGTTGCACCAAGAGTCAGCCTTGGCGATGCTTTCTCTGTTTCGTTATGATCCAGAATATTCGTGTTTGGTGACAAACGTAGGAAAGGATTACGTTGTTCCGAACACTGGGGGCCAAATGTTTTTTTTACAATTGCACGGCTTTGATAACGAGCTATATTACAGCAGTCAGGTTAGAAGTATGCGAATATCCACTGAATATTCTAATTTTTTGATATATAATACTGAAATCAGCAGTAGAATATCCTGCGGTATTCAAATAGATGCTGAAGCAAGCGTGGCGTACCCAGAATTGCAGCCTCGCACATGAGCCGCCGGTGAAGCTGTCTGGCTCGCGCGCGTGTTATAAAATGCCAGTAAGTCCTATACTGGTAGTCGATCTGCGAGGGCCGACCGAAGGTCAGCAACAGGTCACAACACCACTGTTGTCCTGTGCTGATCTTCAGCGGCGGCCTTTCTCTCTGACGAGATCTGCTCCCCATCCGAAGCACAGCTGATAATTTTGGTGGGCACTTCACGGCTGGCTGAAACGCCTTGAAATGATTCTGACGAAATACGCAAACATTATGAACGTAAACCAAAATCAAGCAAATAACTAAGATCTACACTTACTACTTTTACTTACATGCAAACGTAACACCTCTCTTCACAAAAAAGTACATCCCGCGGAACAGACATTGGCTCGGCGCATTAGCAAGGCTTCCATTTCTTGTAGAGTGGTTGGACAGCGCCTGACGTTGTGTGTTAAGTGCGAAATAAAGCTGCTTGGTGTACGTCACCTGGTTCCATACGCAGGCCGAGGAACATTCGATGGATTCGGCGAAGCAGTGGTTCCGGCCAGGTGGCCGGGGAACATTCGATGAGTTCGGCGAAGCAGTGGTGCCTGCCAGGTGGCCGAGGAACATTCGATGGGTTCGACGAAGCGGTGGTTCCGGCCAGGTGGCCGAGGAACATTCGATGGGCTCTGCAAGGCAGTGGTTCCTGCCAGGTGGCCGAGGAACATTCCATGGGCTCCGCAAGGCAGTGCCTCCTGCCAGGTGGCCGAGGAACATTCGATGGGTTCCGCAAGGCAGTGGTTCCTGCCAGGTGGCCGAGGAACATTCGATGGGTTCCGCAAGGCAGTGGTTCCTGCCAGGTGGCCGAGGAACTTTCGATGGGTTTGGCGAAGCAGTGGTTCCTGTCAGGTGACCGAGGAACATTCGATGGGTTCGGCGAAGCAGTGGTTCCTGTCAGGTGGCCAAGGAACATTCCATGGATTCGTCCAAGCAGAGGTTCCGGCCGGGTGACCGAGGAACATTCGATGGATTCGGCGAAGCAGTTCCTGGTTCCAGTTCCAGGCGAAGTGGTTCCTGCCAGGTGGCCAACGCACGCCAAGTCCGCCATTTTGCGCGATGTCAAGGCAGCATTCCCGCTGTTGAAAGGCTCTCCGTCTCCAGTGCTTTTCGCGTTATCTCAGCTCGACAGTAGTGCAGACATGAAAATATATCAAATTACGTGTTGGCTAAGTGTTACAGAACAGGCCTCAGGCACCAAGGACCAGGGATCAAGTGCAAAGGCGCTATTTGCCCAGATGTTTGCGAACGAAGATCACATCAAACGCTTCTGTAAACATCATAAAAACAAGAAGTGAGGTGGCAACGGAGGCAAAAGCATAAACATCTGTATTTTACATGTTCACCAACCGTTCAGTAAAACAAAGAGCAGACATTTGCACACATAAACCGCGTGTGGCTGCGTAATGCTGTTGCTCTTAAATTGCATGCGCATTGTTTACATCTTCGACAGTGCAATGACGTACATGTCACTTCGACACACTACTATCATTAAAACAAGCTATATTTTTGGGATAAAGTTCATGCTACGAACATCCATGATATTCAGTTGTTTCAGTGCAGCGAACTGTCTTTAGTAAAATGATAAGCAGGAGCTCACACAGAAGCTCACAATGGATGGGAAAAATACAATTTCGCGCCAGAAACCGAGTTTAGCGCGCCGCATGCACTCAACCTTTGTTACCTGTCATCAAATGACGTCGCGCGTTTTTCATCTCCTTATTTTTATGCATCTGTCCGGCAATTTCAGCTGTGAACATCTGGTCACGTACATATTCATACATATCACAACATCGGTAAGGGGACGGAGGCACGCGACAGCGGGGCTGCCAGCTGACAGAGCCGTCCACAGCCGAGGCGAAGTGGCTGAGACCTATTTGCGAGCTTGCAGCATTTCTCGGGCATTTGTAATGGTTCTGGATGACGTATTTTGAGCGCATGACGCACATCTCATTAAGTATCCAACAATTACGCTTTCATCGGGCCTTAAGAAGCTGGTTACCATAAATAGCGCATCAGATGTCTTGATCGGGAAAATTTTAGGTGACTGGGAAGTGCTTATCTCTGTTGTGCTGCTTTGGTTGAAGCACACACACTACCATCCAGTTAAGTAGTTAAAGCTGCACCAGTTTACTAACAACCTCTGCTATACTTTGCCCTGATGTTTTACCGATATAGTCATCAGTGCAGCCATGTCTCCTGTCGATTCAAGCGCCCGGTCGCAACGCAGTCGTTATCCAGGCCGTCGGAAGCAGCCGCGGACGGGCACCACAGCAAGTACGATGCAGCTACAGGAATCCATATTAAATGACATTGAACCAGACCGTCGGAAGCAGCCGCGGACGGGCACCACAGCAAGTGCGGTGCAGCTACAGGAAGCCATATTGAATGGCATTGAACCAGGCCGTTGGAAGCAGCCGCGGACGGGCACCACAGCAAGTGCGATGCAGCTACAGGAAGCCATATTGAATGTCATTGAATGGCACAGAACAAGCCCAAGTTACAGGTGACGTGCTGTTAGCGGGCCAGGAAATGAAGCGTGTACAGCCAACACCATCCGCGGACAAAACGTATTTGCTGAGGGGCAAAATGTAATCTACCGAGACATCGCTCCATGTCACACAATGAGCAGCCACCGGTCCTCGAGACCATCATGTTCCTCATCCCTAAACCTCCTCCCAAACTGATCACCCCACCAACTATATGAAACGGGTTTTTTACCACTACAAGCTTTTTTCTAGGATAGACCCGTCTGCAGCAAACGGCAAATCGCACCCTCGACCTTTTGCTATCATCAGGGCACAGCGAGGGGCGTTTTTCGCCGCCGCGATTTGCCGGTGTTTGTTTTGGTCGGCGCGGGGCTTGGTCATTAGCGGGTAATCAGAGCACCCCAACCGACGACCCGCGGCCGGCCAGCGCACCGACCCCGCCGGACGGGGCGCCGTCAGAGACGGCCCGGCACCCCGCCCCCGCCGCGCCGATGGCCCCCTGCGCGACAAATTGTCCGCGCTGGGGACACGCCGACCGCCAATTGCCGGCGACGAATGAAAACAAAGGTCGCGCAGGTCGGCGGGGCGCATGCAGATGACGGGTGCGGCGGCCGGGCGGCCCGCTCGGTCTAGAGGGCAGCCGGCCCTATAATTGCGCGCGCAGCTTTCTAGGGGGGCGGGCGGCAACACTTGTAGACGGGCAAAAAATGGCGGCCGGTGCGGCGGCGCCCGGAGGTGGCGGGCGCCGGGCCGCGCCGGTAATGACCGGGTCGGCCACAGCACCTGTAATCAGCGGCGATGCTACGTGAGACGCACGGGCAGCGGGCCGGGCCACCGCGCCGGCCGCAGACGGCCGGCGCCGGCGCCGCCGCCGCCAGCGCGCGGCGCCTCCGGTCCGGCGGCGCGCCGACGCCCGCGGCCGCCCGCATCGACTGATGGACCGGACGGGCCGGACCGGACCGGACCGGACCGGACCAGACCGAACCGAATGGACCGGACTGGACCGGATCGGACCGGACCAGCGCCGTCGCTGCGCGCAGTCGCGGTCCGGCTGCGTGTCGGCCGGGTCGGGTTTGGTCAGAGCGTGGAATGGGTCGTGTTCATGGAACGTTTCATTGAACCGGACCGTACATGGCTATTACCTCGGAGCGCTGGACCGGTCCCAGCTGATCTGGAGCGCGCTGCTCCAATGAGCTTGTCCAAACCACCCGGTAACGGACCGATCACCAGACTAGCGGACAACCGAACCGGCAATCGGAGCGAACGCGAGGCTTGGAGCAAACAGTCTGCTTCACTGCAAGGTCAAGGACGATAGACGGAATACCTTCAGTACAATGTTTTGGGCGGCGTTGCACCACGGCCACCCAATTACAGCCACATCACATATGTCGGTTCTAACGCTCAAAATGGGTTGCAAAATACAAGCTCAAAAGAGCACTGTCAGGTGCACGTTTTTCTCACCAGAACACGTGACGAGAAAACCCGGCGATTAGTTTTGTTTGTCAGCGCTTGCTGGTAAGTAGCAACTTTACTTGTTGCTTTGCCTGACATGGAGCTCATCGGCGACGGGGGGAGGGGGGGGGGGGCGGTCGGCGATCGAGCCCCGGTCCCACGGGGTTATGAGAGACCCAGCTCGGCTCCGCGCGGCCCGGGAGCTTCCAGCTCGCTTCCGCGCGGTCCCGGAAGCCCCCAGCCTGTCTGCTCGGTCCTGGGAGCCCCCAGTCTGTCTCCGCGCGGTCCTGGGAGCTCCCAGTATGTCTGCTCGGTCCTGGGAGCTCCCAGTCTGTCTCCGCGCGGTCCTGGGAGCTCCCAGCCTGTCTGATCGGTCCTGGGAGCCCCCAGTCCGTCTCCGCGCGGTCCTGGGAACCCCCAGCCTGTCTCTGCGCGGTCGCGGGAGACACAAGCCCGGCTTCCTGGGGTGCCGGCTGCAGGCTCGGCAGAACAGATGATGTCTCACACTGACGTGGCCAGGAGGGCGAGGACGAGCCCAGACCTGGACGTGGTCAGGAAGGCAAGGGCGAGCCCAGACCTGGACGCGGGACGGATCATCGGTCTCCAATTGCTTCCAGTTGTGCGTAAATAGGGACACGCAGCTGGAGACAGACTCTTTCTAATCCCCGGTAGAATCTGACTCAAGATCTGTGTGAGAGCAATCAAATGACTTGCAAGATTTGTCCATAAAAACTTCCTCAACACAAAAGAAAGCCCCCAAGCCCTGTACGCCCCTGTGTGAGGAGTGCCTACATGCACCTTCCTCTGACGTCAGCTGGTGGTGCTTGGCCGCACGGACCTGGGAGGAGGGGAGGAGGCAGCCCCGCCCAGCACCGGCGAACGGGCACGGTCGTGCGGGGGCGGGGCCTGACCTCGTGACGACCAGAGCCCGGCTCGCTGTACCTGCCCGCACCCACCCCGCCCCGCCCCCCCGCACGGGCAGGTGCACTCCCCGAGCCGCATCAGGCCAAGAGGAGCTCCTTTGTTCGGGCTGCATGGACACATCTAGCTGGAGCAGCAGCTGTGAGTGGGCGAGCAGCGGGTACGTCCCGGTGTGCCGTCTCAGATGGCAGAACCGTCCGCCTTCTGCCCGCGCTCACCTCGACGGACGAGTCATCACCCTCCGGACCCTCCGAAGGGTGACCCTCCGGACCCTCTGAAGAGTGACCCTCCGGACCCTCTGAATGGTGACCCTCCGGACCCTCTGAAGGGCGACCCTCCGGATCCTCCGGACCCTCCGAAGGATGACCCACCAAACTCTCCGGACCCTCCGGATCCTCCGAAGGGTGACCCTCAGAACCCTCCGGATCCTCCGAAGGGTGACCCACCGAACTATCCGGACCTCCGGATCCTCCGAAGGATGACCCTCCGAACCCTCCGGACCCTCCAAAGCGTGACCCTCCGAACCCTGCGAAGGTTGACCCTCCGGACCCTCCAGACCCTCCGAAAGGTGACCCCCCAGACCCTCCGGACCCTCGGAAAACGATTACGCGCCAGGGGCGGACCAGTGCCAGGGGCGGACCAGTGCCAGGGGCGGACCAGTGCCCGTGATGTTGCGGTAGGTCACCTCGCTGACGCCTCGCTTACGTTGCATACGCTAGGGTCGAAAGATTCAGACACTCGGGTTGTCAGATAATCTTGTTTTCCAGGAATGCAACAGGTCAGATTTTATCTGCTACTACCAGTTGTAAGAAAGCTCATTGAAAGGAAATTCCACCACCTCTCGACAAGCACAGTAGATTGAATATTTTTTCGTTAGCACATCTCCCATTTAAGTTGCCATGTTTCTATCATTGGAACATGCTCTGGAAAATTGCTTGGTACATGTCTGCCATTTGTATTTATCCCATCTTTTATTTGTCATATTTAAAGCGTTTGCCAGTGAAACACTTAGAATACTCAGGTGTGTGATGCCTGTACCTGCTGCGCATACATTAGAGCTATAACTATCCAGTCTCCGCACAGAGCATCACGTCTTACAGAGGCATAAATCGTCATGGGTAAACGAAGAGTAGAAATCGCGCACCAATCTACGGGAGTGACGTGTGATGGGCGGGAGCTGTATGATTGGCCCGTGGGAAACATCTCAACGCGAACGGTCCGCTCGCAGCCACGTCGTCGGCTTCTTTCTTCTGGACTCCTGTCCCCATTACACAGGCCGTGTGCGAATCATCTTCCGGCAGGATGCCTCGTCGCAGGTCAGTGTGCAGTGTTCTCATCCACCTGGCGGCGGTCATGTCGTGAGCTCGGCCCGGCGCGGGTCGCGGCTCTGGCGGCGCCCATCCGCTCTCACAATACGGCGGCCATCTCAAGACGAGACTCTCACAAGACGGCGGCCATCCCGAGACGAGACTCTCACAAGACAGCAGCCATTCCAAGACGAGACTCTCACAAGACAACGGCCATTCCAAGACGAGACTCTCACAAGACGGCGGCCATCCCAAGACGAGACTCTCACAAGACAGCAGCAATTCCAAGACGAGACTCTCACATGACAGCGGCCATCACGAGACGAGACCCTCACTTGACAGCGGCCATCCCAAGACGAGGCTCTCACCAGACACCGTTTATTTTGGAGCGGTCCCGGGAGGCGACGGCCTCCCGCTGAACCCGACAGCACGGGCCCTCTGAGCCTAACATTTAGAGCGGGTGGGCGGAGCCATGGGGCATCCGCGATGTCTTCAGTGACTGAATTAGTTTCATAGGCGTTTCATCCGGCGCCGTGTCAGTGGCACCGCCACCCGAGAAAATGGCCGAAATACGAGCCACAGGATATCGAGCTCGGCGTCTGCGCGGTCTGCCACCCAGCTGCGAGCGTTCTTGGAATTTGAGAAGACGCTGTGGCATCGGGCTGGTTACCGCGACGGATCTGCAAACGGACTGGTCGGGTCAGCCGCCTGCGGCATCGTCTGCAGGGCGGCGCGACTCCTATGAGCGCAAGCTAAAAAGTAGGAGAGATCACTGGCCCTTTGGCGAAATGAATGGCGGGGAATCAGCAAGGCGGTGCCTACCCAAATCGCCTTGAGAAAAATACACAGAAGTTTCTCGCATCGCGCCGATGAAAAATGTACTTCCGCGTAGATGGAACAAGAGATTGATGGTCTCCCACTGCATTATGTCTGTCAGCATTTGTGCCCACCCATCCTTTCACACAGCGCAATGCATGTCTTGAGCTACATGATTACAATGCAGGTTGTAAAATGAAAAAAAAACACGTAAGAGTAAATGTTCGTGAGTTCTTAACTGGTAAGCATCCAATTGATGATAACCACAGCGCACGACAGATCGTTATGAGGGATGCTCCGGAAAATGATCGTGGGGGACACTCCGCCAAGCAGCGCGACTAATAACTCGATTCCCTTTAATCTCTTTTCGGATTTCAGGGTGGGTGAATATCAGAGTTTAGGAAGATGAGCCATGTGTGCATTGGTGCGACCTGTCTGTAGATTTCGCAATTCCAGTGGGGCTCCTCAGTTGCATTCTATCTACCCCTTACACAGCACAACTCAGCATCTAACAAAGCTGTGCGGCTGATGTCATATCTCTTCATGGCTCCTGCAGCACCTTCATGGTAGCTGTTGGCTGCAAGTGAGCAGAGGGCGCGCCTGAATCTAACGCAGATCACAATATCTTCCAAGCGGCGCTGCAGCCGGCTCTCCGCGGCTGTGACTCCATACCCTCGCCGTCCTCTTCACGCCCTGCGCCCGGCCGGCGGCTGCTGGTGCCGCGGGTCTCAGAGCGCGGTCCGTGCCGGCGCCGGCGCGTCGGGCCTCGTCGCTGTCCGGTGCGCCGCCGACGGCTGGCGCCACCGTCCGACGTTGGCCGCCGCTGATGATACCCTGTCAGCTGGCGCGGCCGCCGCCAACGCCTTAATGCCAGCGGAGCGGCGACGGCCGGCCGGGCGGCGGCGCGCGCGGCGGTTACCCTGTGATTGGCCGGCCGTCCCCTCCGATCGACGCATCCGGCCACTTCCTGCCTGCGCTCCGCGAAAAAACCGCCATCGACCGGGCTTTTTAGCATGTGCGTACTGCGTCGCTTGCGGATGGGCCCGCCAGTGGGGTAATTGGGCAGGCCGCGGTCGGGGCAGAATGGGCCGGCACACCGGAAGTGGAGCGGAGCGGCCCCTGACGAACCGGAGCTTGCTGAGTGGCAGAGCTGACGGCTTAAATCGCCGTACGCAACTGCGGCAATCATGGCACCTCGTGTAATTGGATCAGCACACACCACCGTTTCGCTCACGGCTGCAGGCCCCAAACGGGGCGAGCCGATGACCGCTGGCAGACTGCTCGTGCCTACTACGGCTCCGGGCAGCGTTCGTCCTGTGAGCCCCGGGGAACTCAGCGGAATATCGTGTGCAAGAAAAAGCGGCGCGGTAACGTGAGCTGCCGCCGATGCTGACGGTTGCTGTCGTTCAATACTCACGGTTTGCAGCTTCCTGTAATCGCGGCGTTGGCTTAGGACTTTTAACATTTTCCACAGCGCAAACTCTGAGGACATATATTTATTTCGCTCTTTCCATGATGCATACTTATGGGTTCGTGAAAAACGGTCTCCAAGCACATGATCACATGAGTGCCGAAGCTTATTTAGTATGCGGTGTGTCACATGCCTTGCCAGCCCAAGGACTTCATATAGGCTGCATTTGTTTTCGCGTGTGATGCCACACGGTCAGTGACACACGAAGGGGGGGGGGGCACATGGTCACGTGCTACGGCCCTAACTCACAAGTTAAGTCACAAGTGACTGGAGGCTGAATGACGGGTCCCGGCCCTGCGGGCTGGCCCTCAAATGCCAGCCAGAGGGTCGTTTTGCGCCCGTCGGGGGTCGTAAGTCGATGAGGGACTCTGCGTCGGTCAGGCACCATGAGTACCGAACATCCGACTCCGTGACAGTTTGGGCCTGAGAGACCATTCTCCAAGCAGGGACGAGGTTGGGGCCCGCGATATACACTGGTCGGAGCCCCTGAGTCAATGGGGGCCCTGTGTCAGGCAGGGGTCCCTGCTACCTCGCAGGACGTCCTGTGTTGGCAAAGTGCCTCGAGTTGTCCAAGGGCAGTGTTCGAGGGGGCCCAAAGAGGGGCCCGGTTGGCTCCTAGGGATGGACGATCATTGGCTCGATTGGAAGGCCGACGGGCCCTAAGTGACCGAAGGGGCTGGCTTACTCACATTAAGGGTCCTGGCCCGCAGGGCCGTGGCCCCAGATATCAGCCAGAGGTCTTCTTGCACCGATTGAGAACACCCTATAATAATGTGGACCTATATTTCGGCCAGAGACTACCAAAACGGAACAGCTGACTCCGTACTGGTCTGAGCCTGGCGGGTCCATTTTCTGACAACGAACAGGACCGAAAGCCGTGATTTGTATTGATCGAAGTCCCTGCAACAATGCGTGGTCCGTTTTCGGTCAATGGTCTGCAGTGAGGAACAGGGACCCTGTATCGGCAAGGGACCCTGAGTCAGCTGGAGATCGTGTTTGAAAAGACTCTAAGGAGCGGAGTAAAAAGGGTCCGAAGGGCCACTCGGGACCAAAGAGCAAGGGCCGATTGGGATGTTAAAGGCCCGGAGGGCTGGCTGTAGGTCACATTAAAAACTTCCGCCGTAGGGTCGTGACCTCAAAGGCCAGTCAGAAAAATACTTACACCTATAGGAGACCGCTGGGACAATGCGGGCCCTTACAGCGGCCAGAGAGCACCAACACCGAACAGTCGGCTCCGTGTTTGCCTGAGTCTGAGACCAACGCAAGAGCTCCCAATGCCAGGGGCCTTTTGCGTTGATCGCGGCCCTCTGGCCATGAAAGGAGATATGAGAGCTTGTGATGAGTCCACAATGAAGAAGTGTATCAGCTAGGGCCTCCAGAACGGAACGGGGCACATCCACCCTATTTCAGCCAAGGATCCGGTAAGCCAAACTGGAATATCTGTGCCAATTATCGGACCCCCTGCAGCGATGGGACGCCAATGCCAGTGTTGCGCCAATGAGGGTTCCGGCATCGATCTGGGGCCAACTGTCCGAGTCAGAGAGCCTCCCGCGTCAGGGAGGGGACCAACGTAAGATGCATCCCTCTGAGGGCTTCCGGATTGACCAAGAATCCTGCACCCGTATCGCAAGAATAGCAATCGGTAAGCAGTCCGCGCTGGGACGGAATGGCCCTTCAGCGTTTGGCCGAGAGCGATTATGGGTCTCCAAGTGTTCCACCTACGAGGCGCTTCGTCCGGGAAAAGGTAGGAGATCTCATCCATACTGATGAAGTGGATCGAAATGAGGTAAGAAATGAAAAGCTACCTCATGTTCCCCTGAGAACGTCCATCCCTTGGCAGAATTTAGTCGCAACAAAATTACAAAGAGAGTTTTGATGCTGCGAACCAACAGCCTTAGGGAAAATGTCAGCTATGTCCGGGGTTGCAGTTTCCATAAAACCGAACGCCGTTGGCCGCTGCGGATAGCAACATGCGGCGGGCGCCAGGCGCGTGAGAACGATCATCGTGAAATGATGCTTATGAAAGCTTTTCAAAATTAATCCGTACTTCCCAAAGACTGTATCGGGTGCACGTTAAATCTTTATGATTTTGAGGATATGCTTCGAACAGATGAACAGTCACAGCAGCACAAAAACCGAGATTTTGCCTGTTCTCTTCCAGTGCTACCAATAAATTCCAGCACTAGTTCCCTGCGCTGGAAATTATAATATCTTCCGATTATCAATCTAAACATCGCGCTGGTGAAATACCCGCCAGGAAACTGGCAGAAAGGAATGCCCAACACTGCTGAAACTTGTAACGGGGACGTTGAAAGTAGGGACAAAAAGGAAATCAGCGGGGTGGTGATCAGACAAAAAACACAAACAGGAAAATCAAGGAATTAGGCATCAGTCCAAGCCTGGCAACAATGGAGGGTGAGGGTGTAGCCCTACCAAATGGCTCAAGTGCGAGCAGAAGCAACTCTAAGAAAGATCAAGATCTCGGTGGAACATTCTACAGCCGGAGATGTAGCCACTGACTTTAAACAAGCTGCTGAAGTTGCGAGCACGATCGCCAAATGTCATCATGCAGCTGGCAATGCCGACAGACCTACCGGACCCGCCGGTGAGGAGCAGAGCGAAGATTCAACCGCCGCTGCCCCCGCCTCTGCCAGCCGGCGAATGCTCTTCAGCACCCTTCGATGACTTTACATCAGCACAGCATTCAGCTACTTCAGCGTCCAGCAGCGACTTCATTTCGGATGGCGAGGGCGAGCCGCCGCCGTGGCTGCCAGCCGACGGACGCTCTTCAGCCCAGGGGTAGGCCTCGGCGTCCCCCGAGGAGGATTCGCTGTGCGCCTACCTCAAGCCGTGCGCGGAGCGTGCGTCGTGGCTGCCGAAGGTCTGTGCCCAGTTTGCCGTCGGCGTCAAGTGTCCCTGGAAACCATGTGGCCTCCTGCACGTCTGCGCCAACTTCTCGGCCGGCTCGTGTCCACGGCGCAAGTTTAAGCGACCGCACACGCTGCACTCTCGGTCGGCTCGTGTCCACGGCGCAAGTGTAAGCGACCGCACACGCTGCTTTCTCGGCCGGCTCGTGTCCACGACTCAAGTGTAAGCGACCGCACACGCTGCACTCTCGGCCGGCTCGTGTCCACGGCGCAAATGTAAGCGGCCGCACGCACTGCGCGCGGCGCACGACAGCATGCTGCTGGCTTCGCTCGGCTGGCGGCTCGACGACGCTGAAGATGCGCTCCGGTGGGTGGACGTTCACCGCCGCTGCCGCTCCCTCCCGCCGGCTGGCCTGCCGTTAGTCTGGTTGGACGGCATGCGCGGGTTTGCGGGCGACCCCCCCCCCCCCTGCAAAGAGCTCCTTGAAAGGTGCCTGCCGCATCGATGGCTGTCCTGATGGGCGCCTGTCGCATCGGTTGCAGTTGTTCTGTTGGAACAACTGCAACCGATGTGGTAGTAGCCGTAAAGGAGACACTGGCTGTTTCAAGGGACAAAGAGTTGTCATGTTGCAATCACGACTTATTACGAAATAGCCCAGCTAAGCGGATTTGATCTACATGTAATGCGTTCAGCTTGCTCGCGATGCAGCACACTTTATGATAAAAACACATAAGCACAACTCCTCACTATGCGACACAACTGGTGGGGGGGGGGGGGGGGGAGGGGGATACATGATGGGGCAGGCTGTCTCATTTGAAACAAGTTCTTCAGAAGTCCTTTACCAAAAAAGCCGAACACGTGCTCTCTAAGAGCTTGCATGTACACATGAAGGTGAAGGTTATGGCTGTCTGCATACGTAATAATTTTTGTCCATCCTCAGCATTTATAGTAGGACGGAGCTCAGAGTATAAACTGATACAGCTTTTCCTGATCTTCCGTACTTGGCTAGTTCCACCACTAAATCTCTGCATTTGTTGACTAATGCGTGCTTATGATAGATATAAAAATAGCACACGTGAAATATGCTCACGGACTATCTTCTAATCATCCGAACTGACATCCAAAAGCGTTTCAACGTAAATCTCTCAGGAACGATGTCGCCTTCGTCCGCCCACTTTTTAATGTTCGCCACAGAGCCGACGTTGAGCGGCCTAGAGACTGCAACGCCGGGCGTCAGGATTTTTGTTCTTAAGACTTGCGAGCGCGCGGGTCAAAGGTATGTTATGTAATTCTTCCATCACTCGATTCTGGAAAAGGCAGAACATTCCCACATCTGGAAACAAGGCGCCGAATCATCGCGAATGCACAGCAGATGCACTCTTCTAAATGGTGTCTGAGAGGCACTCTGTGTCGGCGCTTGGAGCACTGTTCCCAAATCTACGCGTCGCCTTCACCCACACTTTGTCATGACTCCAGCACTATTTTTCAGCAGCCCAGGGAAACCTCGAGGGCGACTTGTGAGTGGCTTTTAGTCACATCCCTGACGATTCGCGCGGTCAAGCGGCCATCTTGCGTTGCAGCTTGTTGATCGCTACATCGCCGCTGCCGGCCTTGATGATGACGTACGGGTTCCAAAAACCTCTCCCAGCTCGCGCCCGCGAGGACAGCCAACGATGCGGCAGGCGCCCACCTGGACAGCCAACGATGCGGCAGGCGCCCATCAGGACAGCCAACGATGCGGCAGGTGCCCATCAAGACAGCCAACGATGCGGCAGGCGCCCATCAGGACAGCCAACGATGCGGCAGGTGTCCATCAAGACAGCCACCGATGCGGCAGGCGTCCATCAGGACAGCCAACGATGCGGCAGGTGCCCATCAGGACAGCCAACGATGCAGCAGGCGCCCATCAGGACAGCCAACGATGCAGCAGACGCCCATCAGGACAGCCAACGATGCGGCAGGTGCCCATCAGGACAGCCACCGATGCGGCAGGCGTCCATCAGGACAGCCAACGATGCGGCAGGCCCGCACCGCTGGAAATTATGGATTTAGATAGGTAATACAAACGTCGACGTGCTGTCATGACGGGAATAAGCCATGACAATTATGTCAGTCAACCAGTAAAATCAGTAACATATCTTCGATTCATTGTGTCGCTGGCACATCATGCCTCATACACAGCTGATAGAACACGCACCAACCAATATCTTGGTGGAAAATTCACGCCATCCGAAATCCTTAGTTAGCAAATGCTAAATCATGTACCACACAAGAGCTTTCCCACTACTTAGCATGGGATTCAAGATGGTCTAGCTATGCCTTAAGCCGCTAAACGCACATTGACAGCGGTCTGTCTCGTTTTCAAGGATAACTAAAAACAGACTCTTCGCGCTCACCCCGAGACGGTTGCACGTTTGCGGCCGGAAGCACGCTGAAAAGTAGAGGGAGCCACTGAGCTCAGCCCATAAAATGGCGGTTGAGGCCCGCGTGACCGTCATGCCTTCCTGAGGTGACCGTAGGGAGCCTTCATTTCCGTTTCGGCAGATCAAATATTAAAACGTCTTAATCTTTTATATTATGGGTTGTTAATCTGTCAACGAAGGGGGGGGGGGGCATTATTTGTGCACTCGTGCGCCTACATATGCCCCGTGGTTTACAGCCACTGCGGCCACCTTACCCAGCCATGCTTAGGCTGCTGAACCGTCACACTACCGGGACCCAATACTGTCAAAGCTTGTTGCTATTTTACGCTCTTCGGAGCAGTAATTATCTTACATCAAATTATTAAAAAGCATGTCTAAATGTCGTTGAGTATTTGATTGCGATCATAGCGTATGCAACATATGTGATTTAACACGTTACACGACAAACATATTATTGGCGAGAAAAGAAGTAAAAGATCTTGGAGAGTATAAACACGCCGTACGCTGCAGTCCTACACAGCACGAACACCATTGTTAGGAAACTCATTACGCGTTCGAGAGCCAGTGGTGGCCCGCGGCAGGCAGCTCCGTGACGAGGTTGTGTGGAAAGAAAACACAGCGGCTCAAATACGTGCCAAAGCTGCCCGAGTGGTGCGCTTTAACGTAGCAACTCGTGTGATGAACGAAGAGCAGATTGTCTCAGGAGCCTCAGCGCCCTGAACATGCCGACAAGGTCACAGTGAGTGACCACGTCACGTACACCGTACCAGCCCTGCGCATCCACTGTCAGCAAGGTGCAATCAACGCTTGCCCCAAACCAACTCCGGACCCGAAGGATTTGTTTGTCCGTTGTTTGTTTCCAGATGACGAAAGCGTGCATCGGGAACTATGAGGAGAGAAAAACATGCTGCCGGACTATTTATGCCACAGAAATGTGTAGTTAAATTTGGAGCGGCTCGCGGTTGCTAACCCCAAGAATTCAGCAAGTCTGAAGAACGGCAGCTCAAAATCGCCATGGTAGTTATGGAGTAAAGCACGTCATCTTTTACTTTTGCATACGCCATGGGCATAAATGTCACACCTTCAGCTATAAACTAAGAATTAAATCTAACAAGTGGTTAATGCACACCGCATCTTGAAAAGACGCTTTAAACCGTAAGGCACGCGCAAGACTGGGCCACGCATTATCATCTTTCCTAAACGCGACAAAAGCGCTCAAGTTTAACTGCATCCAAAGATATGGAAAAAATAAGATAGAACCAATTGCATCACTGCATGGCTCGGGCCTCATAGTCCTTAACATCACCAAGTCAAACACTGAATGGAGCCCCATTGCAAGGCTAGGCCACAGCCCCTTATTTTAAACACGAAATAAGCGCTTAGCGATATAAGTTCATAAGACCACTAATAATAATAATAGACACACATAAGACCACTAATAGTATTCTGTGTGAGGCCCGTCTTGACCAGACTATGCTCCGTTCTTGCTGAGAAGGCGGGAGACATTCTATCATGTGCTTGTGTTGTGTTAATTAAATGTGTTAATTGCATTTGTTATTAATTAATATGTTGTTAATTAGGTCAATATAATGTTAATTAATTGTTCATTTTATGCGCCTTTCCATTACGTGCCTGTATTTTGATATCTCTTCACACTGCTGGGGAGAGCGGAGCAAGAGAAGTTGTGTGCTATAGAATAAATTTTCTTCTTGGCTTTAAAAAAGGAAATTCTACTCCGACCTGATGTCTGTCGTTTAAGTAAAAAAAACGCAGTAAGCTGTACGGCTTAACCCTCACTCTCATAGGGGGAGAGTTCAAAGCGACCCCCGCCCCTCCCCCCCCCCGTATTGTTTTCAGGGAGTACTTATCTGGCATGTGGTGCAATCGTGTCCGAATTTTCGGTAGCCTATGGAGCATGCATAGCACGTATTTGACACCAAAAAACGTGTTCTTAGCATTTCTGGTCTCGGAGCAGTATTGGTTTTCAAGGAACACCGCGCGGCGATCTACGACCTGAGCAGGTGGCGAGCGGCAACGTAGGATGCCGTGGAACGCGCGCGGCGGGCCGACATAATTATATCAACGGAACCATACATTACACATATATGGTCAAAACGCATACAACTATAGACCATTGCACGCAAGAATTGTGCAAGGGACAAGCCTGTTTGGGCTTCGTACTGTCCTGCGGTACGGTCCCGTGTATATGGGCATGTAAAGCTGACGACAGTTGAAATTTCGGGAAATTTTGACCTTCGACCTGGAATAACGGGAACAATCATTGTCAAAGAAAAAAATGGCAACATCCTGTTAAGACCAATCCACTGGCGTTTCACATTCGGCTCTACCTTTCTTACTTTGGGAACGGTGGGGGTGGCGTCGACCCCACTCCCCCCCCCCCCCAGCCCCCATCAGCCCGCCTTATGAAAAAACGGTGAACTACGGCAAGCGTACCTTGGATCCCCACAGTTGTCATAGAACACCTGGAAAAATTAATACTCGATTGAAAATCAAATTTCTTCCATCAAATAGGTGCAAGTGATGTGCACTCAAGCATCGAAGACATAAGCTGCGATAATTGGAGTGTCTTTCCCGGTCCAGCTCCACGTCCGCTCATGCCCCAGCTGAACGCAACAGCTTGACATAGCGCGTGATGTTTTCGAACGACTTGCAAAGAAAACGCGGCATTACTTAATAGGATACCTCGCACCACCGCGGCCCTCGGTCCACACTTGGCCCCGCCGAACTGGTCAGCGTACCCCACCCCGCTGGCCACCTGAGCTCCGGCGGCCGTCCATTGGCTTAGCGTGGCCGTGTTCCCCTGCAGCACGCTGCGCCGCCGAGCCCACGCGCAGGATGAGGCCGCGTGTCACGGAGCACAGTACGACCTCAAACTTCGTACAGTCTCGAACACACACAATAATATGCTGATATGATATTGATTCGTTCATGCAAACTTTTACCATGCATTTGCAATGTTGGTATTTATTGTCCATGTAACTAAACATCTGCAATACTGCAATATATTCAGAAGCGTTGTTAGACGCTAAAGCTGTCAGTGATGTCATGCTGCGAATGCGCACACCACACTCTGTTCAGGATCGAGGAAACTATATGTAGAAGCGTTGTTAGATGCTAAAGCTGTCAGTGATGTCATGCTGAAAATGCACACATCACACTCTGTTCAGGATCCAAGAAGGTTATGCCCTCGGTGTTTTTGTCATCCAGAAGATTTTGTGTTCCTAAATTGTGACTGGAATGTTAAGTACGATAGCAGAGTGTCGCACTCTAGCACAAAATTAGGAAAAAAAATGCATTTTGGCAAACAGTTATTTGCATTTGAACTAATCACAGTCGTAGCATGCATAATTTTTAGGCAGAGAAACGACGGAAAGCACTAACATTCTACAATCTTTCAGAATCTCAGTATTTTACCATCAAATAAGTGGGAGGGAAGGAGCAGTGAGGTTAAAGTAAAGTGTGTTGTTTATAACAAAAAGACTAGCAAACAAACAAAAACAAAAGAGTCTAGCACTTGGGTATTATCAGCATAGGATACTGGACGTCCATGAGGGAGGGGGGGGGGGGGGGTAGGAAGGTATGTTGTTTCTAAAGTCGCAAGAAGAGGGTTGAGCCGACCGAGGACGGCAGGCGAGTGCTGCGAGACAGCAGGAGATCCATCTCTCCTCACCTGCCGCCGATCACCAACAAGGGCGGATCCAGCGCAGGGGAGGGGCAAGGGGTCATGCCCCCAAATGTCCTGAAACCATGATCCCCCCGCGCAAACACCAACACCGCCGGACATATGCTGCTATGTACATACTACGCCATGTTTGCTACAATTACTTGCGCATGTTTCTTGTGTTACTGCTGCTGGGACAGTTAGATGCGGCAGATTTGTACTTTTTGTAATATACCAGCAAATAAGAAACTGTTTGATCCTACCAGCCTACCGGTCACAAATTGTCCTGCTACCCACACGCAGCAGTTATATGTGCTCAACCCCCCCCCCACAGTGAGCGGAGCGTAAGCCAGCTCGGGGCCAAGACATATATATATATATATATATATATATATATATATATATATATATATATATATATATATGTACATGGGTGAATGTGGGAACCGCCAGATATTTTCAATAGTATTCTATATTGACGATGGACGTAACGATAACGACATCTGCAATCCCAACGTACGGCGCGTGGCCTATTTAAACAGGGTCGATCAGGGCGTCCTCAGCCCCATGACATTGCCAGCGCGCGTGCTGTGAGCGCGCCAAAATATGGGATGTGACGAGATATGAGGACAGTCGATTGTACGCAATCTTTTTAGCGTATTCTAGATGCAATCGGCAAGATAGAGATGGGCCTAAAACTTACCCTGAGGGCCACAATTAGGCGGGGACGGGATGTCGCTCAGAGTAAGTGTTGCTCTGCGTAAGTATCGCTCTACATTATTTCGGAAGTCGGTGGCGTAACGGATGCGACGCCAACGCTAAATCACGTCAGAGCAGACCCCAGACACTGCTGAGTGGACAGCGTAGGCGTAGACCGCGCATGACCACATGCCGCCGTCCTTCCGTCGGTCCATCCATCCGTCCGTCGTCAACCCGTCCGTCTGTCCGTCCGTACGTCCATCCATCCGTTCGTCCGTCCACCCGTCCGTCCGTCCGTCCGTCCGTCTGTCGTCAACCCGTCCGTCTGTCCGTCCGTACGTCCATCCATCCGTCCGTCCGTCCGTCCGTTCGTCCGTCCGTCCGTCCGTCCGTCCGTCCATCCATCCGTCTGTCGTCCACCCGTCCTTGCGTCCGTCCGTCCGTCCGTCCGTCAATCCTCTCGTCCACCCGTCCGTCCGTCCGTCCGCCCGTCCGTCCGTCCGTCCGTCCGTCCGCCCGTCCGTCCGTCCGTCCGTCCGTCCATCCGTCCGTCCGTCCGTCCGTCCGTCGGCGTGTCGTCGGGTATTCGTCCCGTGCTGCGGTGCCGACGGGCATCGACGGCGGCTCCGCTGGCTCGGCGGCGGCCCGTCGCGTGCCGACGCCGACGGGCGGCGGACACAGCAACACCGCTGAAGGCCCGGTCGCGACCGAGCGCCCCTGGCGAAAGAGGGACACGCGAGCTGACGGGCACCTCATGAAAAATACAGCGCGCCACGCACGGGCTGCCGGGTCCCGTGGGGAAGAGTCGGGGACGGGCCGGTGGACGGGGACAGCTGGTGATTGGTGTGCCTCCCAGGGGACGGGGAGCAGCTCGCGTATCGTCAGCTCCATGTCTAGTATGCAGTATGTATACCAATATGCATTTATCGTCTTTACCCTGAACGTTGTTTTGGCCTGTTTTTTACGTGACGATTCGTCGTCTGGGAAACCAGAGGCACGCGGTTCGATCCCCCGCGGTACCCGCCCTCTGGGTGATGTGCAGGCGACGCCATGTAGCCTCAGCAACCGAGTGCGTCGTAAAGCCCCCAATTACACGATGTGACCCGCCGAAAACCTTTCCCCGTATTTTGCGGTCACGTGCCATCATAGATTTCATCTGATCTCATCAGACCCACCAGACCGGATCTGTTGGAGTGCATCATCTACACGCCCATCACAGCGTGTGGGCGTGAACATGCAATGAGTACATCACTGTGTGTTCACTTTGCTGGTGGATGGAGACGGGTTCATTGTCAAGCTTGAGAGGGACCTGACTCTAATCACCTTACTTAATCGCCGCCTATCTAACCCCGCTCTCGAGTAACCATAGCACGCATTCTCCAAACGCTGCATACGTAAAACTCTTCCCTCCGCCACGTGGAAACGGGCGCGCTCGGTGCGCTTTAAGGCGCCGAGTCAGCAGCCGGCGGCTGAGCCGTAGCCGTCCCAGTCGCCGCTATGCCACCTCTCGGCGGGACGGGCGATACGGCCGCGCCGCGCCGCGCCGCGCCGCCCGTCGCTCCGGAGACTGCCGTGCTGCAGCGTGCGCCATCTTTGCCGCCACCGCGCCGCCGGCGCCGCCCGGTCAGCTGCAGCGCCGACCCGAGCGGCCGGGGCGTCGACTGCAATTTACGGCGCCTGATTCCACAGGGGCCACTATAAATCAGCTGGACGCGGCCGGAGAGCATGAGAACAGGGCGCGATGGCGGCCGCCGACACGCCCCCCGGTCGGGGCGCGACCGACCGACACCCGATAAAAGGCCGGCCGACCCCGGGCAGCCCGACACCAGAGATAGGCCGGCCGACCCCGGGCAGCCCAACACCAGAGATAGGCCAGCCGACCCCGGGCAGCCCAACACCCGAGATAGACCAGCCGACCCCGGGCCGGCCGACACCTTGAAAAAGGCCAGCCGACCCTGAGCAGCCCGACACCAGAGATAGGCCAGCCGACCCCGGGCAGCCCAACACCCGAGATAGGCCAGCCGACCCCGGGCCGGCCGACAGCTGAAAAAGGCCAGCCGACCCTGGGCAGCCCGACACCAGAGATAGGCCAGCCGACTCCGGGCAGCCCGACACCCGAGATAGGCCAGCCGACCCCGGGCCGGCCGACAGCTGAAAAAGGCCAGCCGACCCTGGGCAGCCCGACACCAGAGATAGGCCAGCCGACTCCGGGCAGCCCGACACCAGAGATAGGCCAGCCGATCCCGAGCCGGCCAACACCCGAGATAGACCAGCCGACCCCGGGCAGCCCGACATCCGAGATAGGCCAGCCGACCCCGGGCAGCCCGACACCCGATATAGGCCAGCCGACCCCGGGCTATTCACACCTGGAAGAGGCCGACAGACCCGAGACTGTCCAACACCAGGAGAGGCCGACAGACCCCGGGACTGTCCAACACCAGGAGAGGCCGAAAGACCCGGGACTGTCCAACACCAGGAGAGGCCGACAGACTCCGGGCTGTCCGAACCAGAGAGAAGCCGACAGACCCCGGGCAAAACCAAAGTTTGCTCGTCTATTGAGCAAGCCTTGCTGATACTTTTGGTTGCACACATCATAAAATCAAAAATGTTAGTAGAAAATTAAGTCCCACCGGCTGAAACAGATCATGTGAGGTACACCACCTGAACCCTATCACATGCGCACACACACACACACACATACACACCCACCCCACATCCACACCCACACACACACACACCCACACCCACACCCACACCACACACCCACACCCACACCACACCCACACCCACACACAACCCACACACCCACACCCACGCCCACACCCACACCCACACCCACACACCCACACCCCACACCCACACCCCACACCCCCACCCACACCCAGCCACCCACCCACCCACCCACCCACCCCACACCCACCCACACCCACACCCACACAACACACACACACACACACCCACACACCACACACACACAACACACACACACACACACACACACACACACACCACACACACACACACAACGGGCTTTATAGAAATGCGAGGAGCCTTCTTCCACCGTAGAGCTCGAAAATGTGGGCCTGAAATGCATGCCTACAACCACATATAAGGTCTGTGGAATACGTAGCACCTATTCGTTAAAATACTATATGCACAGACCTAATTGCGGAACTTGACCAGCCTCCGTGTCTCCAAGTACGCTGAAAACCGAAATGATTTCTCTTTGGGAATACGTGAAGCCTTGGTCCTTGGCAGTATGCCCGTAAGACTTCTATCCAGGCAACTAGTAGTTCCTTGTTACGCCTGTGCAACTCCTCATCATGCACAAAGGCTCTCCCGTGTTTTTATACCTTTGATATTATCTATTCATCGGCGTATACCCATAGCATACTGATCATATACCACCAAATCCTAAGTTTGTTTTTCGTATGACCGAGGTATTTGATCTTGGTCCGCCGGGTAGTTTCCTTTACTGATGATCGTCAATAAAATCATGCATGCATAATATGTTATACTCCACGCATTACTCGTTCGCTTAAACTAATTCACGACACTCACGTGAACTCCACTTCATGTGGGAGCCAGCAGCCTGCTGGTCTGATGAAACTGGTGCGTCCGACATTCCTGCAATCTGCAAATGCTATTATGTTTGCAATATTGTTACCCTTACTCCCTATTCCACGGCGCTATGGCAAAGCTATTAAGCTCGTCATTTGGCGTCTCGCCCTTTGTGGTCTCATTTCTTTAATGCATTTTCTGCCTGGTGCAATGTCATAACTTTGAGCATTCAGGAGATCCATGTGTTTGGAAATGATATCGCCGTGCATGCAACTATTACGGGCTCATGCGTTCGGCATTCTTTTTTGCCTCGAGCTAAGACCGAGTTTTAAAGCCCTCCCTAGGAACAATCATGATGGATCGTACCCTGACGAAGTGAGTTGGTAACACGGTGTTCCAACGGCCGTATCTTGGGTGACATTGCGCTCCAGTGACACTGTATCTCAGTGACGCCGTATGCATAACAGTGCACTGTCAGAAGTCCATGATTTATGTGGTGTGGATGGGGGTAAGTATATCTGTGATTCGCTTCGCCATTTTGCCGGGCCGCAATGACAGTTCAACGATTTGAAGCGAAACGAGCACCCACTCCATCACGTTTGCGCAACTCCCACTTCTGGTTAATGAAGCTATTAACGTACTCGTACCCAGAACTTCCACCGGTTAGCCTGTCGCCGTACTTCCCGTGTGCGGATGTGTGAACCCTCGTGGTGAGCCATTTTGGGCCATTGGCTGACCCCAGTAGGAACCAAGGGCGACACGGCCCGTCCAGGTGTACAAAAGCAGATATTTTATTCCCCAAGCTTGCTTTTTCAGGCAGTTGGCGCAATACTCGCAGCTTCGCCCTCGCCGCCAAATCTGGTGCTGGATCCGGCACCGTTTTGACGCACCCTCGCACGCCGTTTGCATTTGACGCGTACCACGCCGAGACAAAAACCACGACATCACCCGAATGTCGCGTAAAACGATAGTTAAACATCACTTCATTCTTTGAGTGTCTCTTATCGTCACATCGGCACAATGCACTGTTGTAACATCGCATAACTGTGGACGGCTCCAACATCAATGCGCATCAGCGCAATGAATCGCAGTGACTTTAAGCCATGCATTTCAATGCACGTCAGGCCGGAGGCTGGGGTGGAACATCACTCTTCTACGCGCTCGGCTGTGTTTCACTCACTAGTGTTGCACCGGGCACCTACCAATCTCCCTCTCAATGATGGCTTTAATAGTCAGCAGTACCCGACACGTCAGCTCTTTCTTGATTAAGTCGAAACACCCGTGGCGACAATTCAAACAGCGCAGTTCGTGGCCCCGTTTGTGAACCCGCGCGCCGGCTGCGGTCGGACCTTTGCTGTGTTGACGCGCCCCGCACCGCGACCCGCCGCTTGCGTCCCGGTCGCTCGGCTCGTTCCTGGAGGGACAATTATTAGCGATTTCGGGTCCGTTTGACGTGAAGGCCGGAAGTGGGTGGGGGGCTGGCGCCGCAACAGGGTGAGGCTCCGATCCGCCCGGTAAAATACGATTCCAGCCGAGCGGGCGCCGATTATCGCCGCCAGCCGACTGTACAATATTGATGCTCGGGGCCGCACAACTGGCGTAGACAAATTATGCGCGCGCCCGTCCGACGGCGCTGTCAGCCCGGACGTGTCACATCGCGGGTGACGTCAGCCGTGACGTCAGCCGTGACTGACGCGCGGCCGGCTGTCACCCGCGGCGCGTCCGTCACTCAGCGTGCGGTCGTCACGCCCGGCGCGTTACGTCAGTCGCGCCGTGGCGTCAATCTTGGGATTGGTTTTCGGCCCCGGGCCGCCTGTCCGGCGGCGGGCTGTGCCCGATGGACCGGCTGCCCTCCTCGGCTGGTCGGCACGACAAATATCCCACTGCCAGTCGTCACCACCCACCTGCAGAATCACTCCTGGACCGGGAGCGCCCTCTGGAAGAGCTGTCCCTCCTGGAGGGACGTTCCTCCTGAGACGGCCATCGCTCTGGGCTGTGGTATGGCTTCTGAACCCGCTGGATTTCCTAGCCCGACTGCCTACTCCTCTAACTACCGGCTGTCGTTACTGAACCGGCAGCCAATCGCTCACAGCAGCGTACCTCCCCTGTCTGCGTTCGGCGTACGAGCCGCTGAATGCAGCATCCCAGTTCTAAATCAGCTTACCCGTCACTGTTAAGTTTGATGCGCCGCTGCTGCATAAGCGCATTTCTCTCGGTAAGTTATCGGAAGGTCATTTCGTCGCCTGAGCGGCGAACTTTGCTCACACTTATCGGGTTAATCCGTCTGTAGCTGGCCAAGCATCATCATCGCGCGGAGGACCACACGTAAGACGGTCGGTGAAAACCGCGGGCAGGAGCCCGTGCATGGCCGCCATTGGAGGTCGCCTGGGTTCGCTTGCGGTTGCTGGAGGTCAATGTCAAGAGCATGACCCCACCACACTCGGCATATTTTGTGGGTTCTGCCGCGCACCACCAGAGGCCGTCGCCAGTCGTGCCCAGGGGCGGGGACTCGACGACAGGGCCCCGCAGCTCTGCTGACCGCAACGCACCCGTGGGCGCCGGCGGGTCACGCCGCGGTCGCGCCGCTTCTGCCGCGGGCGGCGAGCGCGGCGCACCGCGGGGCGCCGCGCCAGGCCGTGGATTTTTCTCATCCGCGTAACAGGCCCGGCTACCTATAATTACGGACATGAGATAATAATAGCGTAATGAGAGACAGGTTCCCACGCCTGCGAGCGCAGATTGACAGGGTGGAGCGGGGCGGAGTCGGCGGCGACGCGACCGTCGGCCACCCGCTCGTTACGCGTCGAGCGGCTGCCGACGCAGCTGCGCCGACCGGCCCCGCGCGCTGCCGCCGCAAACAAGGGCGGCCGCCCCCGGCCGGCCTGCCGGCCTTCGGCGGACTGACCCCAGCTGACCCCGGCGGCGCGCGGCCTCCGCCGCCGGCCCCGAGCGTGCCTCCTCGCCTGAACTCTGGGCCGAGTCGTGGGCGTTAGGTGCTCAGGTCCACCCGACCTGAGGACTTACCATGCATAGTCTCCCTTCTCGCGGGGTGCCAATGCTTGCTTCGCCCGGTTTTTTTCGGTGGGGTGCATTATCGTATGACAGTGGTGGAGCTGACTGGAGCTTGATTTTTACATGTTGCACGCATTCTATGCATCATCTCACAACTGTCGTCGGTCCCTGGCAGCCATAGTCTGCTGTCACGGCTGTTGTGGAAGTCTTTGCCGGTAGACAACAGATATTACTCGCAACAGTGAACAGTTTCACTTGCAACATGAGTTTAAGTGTGTGATGGAAGTATCCAGCTCTTTCGGCACCAAGAGCTCGGGTATGGGTCGGATTGGCGTAACACTGTGGTGGGCTGACACTACCTCGCACCTCTCCCACATCCAGCTGCCAAGCTGCTAGTGCCATCACTATGGGGTGTGCATCTAGTGGACATCTCTCTGCTGCTGGCGAAGCTCGGAGCTTAAGTTGGACATCATGAGCATAACAATCAGCGGTTACACGCTGCGAGACACCAACTGTTTTGCACCAGGAGTCGATTCTGGCCGCCAGTCAGAGTCAGAGTCGGCACGAGTCTTGCGTCCCCATGCGACCCAAGGGCCTGATTGGCAGTCCTCGGCAACCTCCGTCCACAGGAGTCCTGGAGACCAGGAGGCGTGGTTAGCCGGGTCCACCAGAATCCTGTTGCCCAGATCACTATGGGTGACAGCTGCTTCTCATGCAGAGCCAGAGTAGTGCTTAAAGCAAGCAGTGTGCTATATCCGATGGCAATGGTTTAAGCGGCGCGCAAAGCATACGGTCATAAAACAGGGTGAACGGGATACCTGACCCTGATTTCCTGGTGCTTCATCTGACCATCTTTTGTTTTTGACTGAGGTTGAATATTCTGAATGCGCGGAAATGTTATACCACTTTTGTCGCTCCTTCTTCAAGCATGCGGTCCACATTGCGCGGCAAGTCACCAAAGCGGGAAAAGAGCACTTTTACAGCCGGTTCTTGGACCCTCACGACACCTTTTCACGAGTATCTACACATATTTCTGAATACCATGCGGCCACGCACACATGGACGTGTGAACGCATGTGTCTCATATACGGAAATCAAACTGCGTCGGAGACTCAGGTATGCGAAGGAGGTTTGGTGATATTACATCCTCAGCCGCTGGCCATTTTGAAGCCAATCTATGCCGAAACAACATAGGATCTGAGCATTAGTCATAGACACCTAGATATTTGGGCCAAATAAGCCACGTATGAACACCTACAGAGATTGGAAATAAGCCACGGACACTTACAATAGCAGTTAAAAGATGCATGGAACTGCATCGAAAATATATACATGAAAGCATTTTTGGTAGGTGTATATACCGCATCAGGTTAAATGCCGAAAGCAAAAGTGACGTCTGGCTAGCCAAATGGCCACTGTGCCGTTTTATCTCGTCATTTTCAGGCATATCGGTATCGCCCTCCCAGCTGTTGGGGCATTTACATATATCTGGGGCCAATCAAACCGATCTGGCCGAGCTTCCCTCCCTCCCCCTCCCACACACACACACGCAGCGAATAATAACGCTCGAGCCAATCAGCTGATCTGGCTGATTCAAACTGCAAACGATCCCTTGCAACGCACAACCCAAGTATATGCACGCAAGTTTGCCAATTAAAGTGCAAGTAATTAGTAACATCACACGATAGGGCGAGTGAACTACCTAAGCATCGCTCTAAATCGGATGTCCGCTCAGTCGTCACAATGATACAACAAATCAAACTTTAACGGGGAAATGAAGAAGGCTGCTGTGTCATAAGCGTCCATTGCCGTGTTTAAAGGCCAGTACGTTCTTCGCTTCGATCAAACTGAAAAGTTCCAACAATGTGCACTTCAATATTCTCGTGTGCTTTTCATTGATTCAGTACTTGTGCTTATTGTGAGAGGACATACCTAGATTCTACACATATATTTCACATTAAGCACAAGTACCGAATCCGTGTCCATCTTCACGAAGATGGACCGTGGCTGCAGAATATGCCTATCATTTGTATGCATCCGTGCATGGTACCTATGCCTCTGATAGCATCCTAAGCAAGACGCTTAGCATGAAATCGGCTTCAACGTGGGATACAATCCGTGTTTCATGGGCCGGGTCGTGATGCATTTATGTAAGTAGTGTATAGTCGCTAGCCTTTTCATCCAGTTGGTGCTGGCTGTACGAAACTGTAGGGTGAGCGTGCTTTCGCGAACCAGTGACATGCCATGCGCATAGCCGTGACGTGCTGCAGCCATAAGCCTTCACGATCCAGCGCGAAATGGCTCTAGAACTAAGAAATGATTCGGGCTTCTCATTATGCAGCGCCAATCTGTCGTGACCTTATATGAGCTCGGGCGTAGGTTAAGCTATGATCTCGTAGCACAGGCTGTGACGCGACAGCAAGTGGGAGTCTCAATGCGGCATGAGAAAACCTGAAAGAAAATGGGATGCAAACTACAGCAGCAAGAAGCCAATTTCTGATATCCTTTGTGATGTGACCTGAGGAACCCTGACCTATTAAGAAAAACGTTTTGACTCTTTGGTACTAAGATGGCTGATAAGGGGACTGCAGCCACAAAACAGGATTTGGGGCAAATTTAGGACATTTGGTGACCAAAGATCTACGTCAACGGGCAATTTATAGAGCTATCTCGATCTGCCTTACGTGCTGGATCACAATGTTTAACTTACCCTAGATGTGTGCTGAGTAATTTGACCTGGCTTGGCAGTTAGTATGACCGGAACTATTTTGATGACAGAATAGGCCTTTTGATATCTTACTGTGACGCCAAAATAATTTACCGATGACTTCATTCATTCCACAGTAAAGCTTTGAGGACAAACAACCAAACTGAAGTGATGGAGCATTGCCCCCTCCCCGCGAAGGACGGCATAATCCATTTCTTGCTCACTTACGTTCCCCCTCCTTCGTAAATTGACGGGATATTCCACTACTTGCTGACTTACATCCGAGCAGATGCGTGCCTGCACCGATTGCAAGCAGGACTGCTCGTGCCGTGGCTGGTCGGATGATAATGGCGGCGGCGGAAGGTGTTCAGCGCCGAGCCGCGGGTCCGGAGGTCGTGACCGCTCCAGAGCCCCGACACGGGGGCGGTCAGCGGCGGAAGGGGTGCAGCGCCGAGCCGCGGGGTCCGGAGGTCGTTGACGCCCCTGAGCCCCGACACGAGGGCGGTCAGCGGCGGAAGGTGTGCGGCGCCGAGCCGCGGGTCCGGAGGTCGTGAGGCCCCTGAGCTCCGACACGGGGGCGATCGGCGGCGAAGCGTACGGAGAGCACGCCACCGGGTCACTGCGCTGCTGCTCCGCCTGCACAAAACCACCAATGTTATGAATTATCAAAGAGGTGGGGAAAGGTGGGGGTCTACATATGTACTTGCATTTTTTGTCATTGTAGCTCAGTTGGCAAATCGTCACACTCCTGAACGATGTGGGACAAACACGCGGTTTTGCGTCACAAAGACCGCCGCTTAGCTCGGCTTCGATGGTGGGGTTGCAGCTGACCAAAAGAAACAGACTGAGGCAGTACGACGCTGTCACGTCATTGCGTGGCCCGTTAAGAATGAACACAAATTATTGGTAGCATTTGCCCCATACATACTGGGATTAAGGCGCCGGGGACTTCGCAACGAACTTATGCTTAGCAAGTAAACTAATTCTATAGGTACATATGCAAAATATGCGGTCATATAAGGCATTGTTAAGATTCCATTCCTTGGCCTTCAGTGGATTCCCATGCAGTATAAAGAACTGCAGTTTGGAAACGCACCTGCGACTGCGTTTCAGTTATCTTCCCTTTATAAGTGCTGTAACAAATTACAGCGCTAATGATCAAACCACTGGTCATGACTAAAAAAGATGTAAATGCCTTCAACATCACAAAACCTGGAAACAGAATGATATGATATAGGGCTTGCTACTGGAACCACCATCAAGGAATATTCTTTATTCTTTTCAGCTCGTAGATATATGCAAGCCCCCGTTTCACGCATGCATGTGTATGGGGACATGCTCGCATCTGGCGCACGATGCTTTCGAAAGCAGCAAATCAAACAACAACGGCCAGGATCGACCCGTGCGTCAGAGTTTGCGCGAGGCCGTAAGTCATCTTTGTCCGGTTATTTTGTTTTTCCGATCACCTGTGACGCAATGAGTCTGCATAGCACCTAAACGTTTCTGTGGGACCAAAACTGGTTTCTTTCGTAATCGGGTATGCTGGTTAATTATACCTTAACAGCTGCACATGATATTCTACACCTTGTTGTACAAGTTTTGTGTAAGTAAACACCTCATTGTCACCGTGCACGAGCGAGAAAAGAACACCGATGCATTTCCACTACATGCGAGTGATGTGATGAACACAAAAATGTGCTGCAATATTCCTATACATTTTGTCTTAAACACACCAAGCGTGCACAGATAAAGGAGAAGAACCCAGGTATTATCCTGAAATCCAGACGGTTTTTATGATCTGCGGCAGTACAGAAGGCGACATTTTACATTACATCGTAGCCAACATACTGTACCAGTGGTGGACCCATGAGCTTTTGACGTCTTTGCTTACACCGGTACATTTGGCATAGCATTTAATGGTCTATACATGCCGACTATAATCTGTGTCGAACCATTCATGCCTGATAAGGAGCATCCGCCTATTTATTTACTGCAGCTCGAACCATTCGTATGACCAAAACCTTCCCCAGATTCAGCCATCGCCACGTAATGACAGCTGGCGTGATTGGAAAATCACAAAGGACCTGAAATCGAGCCAGTTGTGCCTCACTTATGTGGAGGACCCTTTGGACCGTCGAATGGATGTAAAAAATCCGTAATGGCTGATTCAATAGAACCCGACGCTTAAGTACTATTGGAAAGCTAAAAGAAGGACAGATGCAAGCGTGCACTTATTAAAATGCAAGCAAACAAAGAAAATTGTAGTTAGAATAGAGCTGCAAGTGTTAAGGAATATTAAGTTTTAAGCAACATTCCCTAAACATGGTAAAACATATTTTCTCCACCAACGACTCGCACCTGTCCAAGTACGCACCAGTTATACATTTGAATAACTGCATCACTTGCATGGCATACATTGTCTTGACACTCATGCCGCGTAGGCTGAACACATCTAAATAGCTATTTTGCTAATGTAGTCTTCGTTTTAGCGTAAGTTAGGTATCAGGGAGGGGGAAGCAGTTGGAAGGAGGTCGTGCCACTTCAAAGTCTCGTAAAAATATCGGTAACGCTCTCGTGATGCGCGGAAGACATTGAATTAGAAAGACATTTGTTGCATTGAGATGGGATCGATTCTAAAAAGCACTATTTCTTTTTGGAACGATTGTAATTGCCTTCAGTGGAGCTGGAAAATGAAACACAAATGTAGGCGTACATGCAATGTACACACTACACGTAAAGA
Organism: Pollicipes pollicipes; assembly: GCF_011947565.3. Lineage (NCBI taxonomy): Eukaryota > Metazoa > Arthropoda > Thecostraca > Pollicipedomorpha > Pollicipedidae > Pollicipes > Pollicipes pollicipes. The sequence continues at coordinate 25,433,801 of NW_023596576.1, read as the reverse complement.
TGAACCCGCCATCTATCGTGGCGGCCATCTATTATAGTCTGACATTTGGCTCCGGCAGTTCAACAAAGATTAAGCAGGACCTTCACATCTGTGAAGAACAGTGCTCCGCAATGAATAACATCGTCAATAGCGCTCCTCTTCATTCTTTATCTGACCTGGACGAGGAAGCGTAGGCTCAGTCACGGGCTGCAAAATTGCTGAGCCGCCTGCCAACCGCCATGCACTAGGCACGAATCGCGCTGCAAGGCAGATGTGATGCACCATCTGCTCCGGGGTGACCAGCTGAGTTAAGTGTTCGTTGCTGCGCTGGTTTGTGGATTGCTATTTGTTTGAATTGTGAGACTTGCGAGTTCGTTTTCCCTTACATGCTGTTTATTTTTGGTCTTAACTTGATTTGGTTCACGAAAAGTCTGGAAGCATTCCAGGATGCAACCGCAATAAACTGAACTGAATTGAGACTCCTCCCCAATGTTCCAACGTGCAGCCTACCCGCTTGTGATGTGTGACAGAGTTTTGATGACATCGCATGTTCAGCATTGCACCAGCAAGGTGACAGGAAGGATCGAAGCCTATCCTGAGGATGGAATGTACGACCCCCGCACTCACGTGTCCCACCTCTGAATCTAGCTGGCGCCTGCTTCCAATCTCGCCGCGGGTTGAGAAATGGCCCGCCCACCAACGGCGCAGGTCAATCGGCCCTGATTGGCCGGCGCGCAGCGCGTGGCTGACGGCTCCGGCCAGTGATTGAAGCCGGCGTATCAGCGTGCTCAGTCACTCAGAGGGCAGGTGTGCGCCGGGCCCGGCCGAGCGTCGCCGCCGCTCTGCGCGACCTTCGAGACCCATCCCGTCAAGGCTTCGCCGCCGGTGCCGAACATATTGGTACTTTGTGATGGGGATAACCATGCCGTTGCACACTGACGACGACAAGCCGGTAATTTGTGCGGCGCCCCTCACCCCGATCATGACTGGCCCGTGACTCACGCGGCATATTTTCACTGGCGCCCTAGGCTTTAGTCTTTCTGTGAAAATACCCTCAGGCTGGTGTACTGATGCTCTCATATTTTGCGCTAAATTATAGTATGGAGACCGACCTTCAGTCACCGACCGACGCCGCTTTGCATTGATATATTGGACAGGTAACAGCCAATTTAGAGCATGACCGAGCATAGACAGTTTCCGGAAGACCGGAAAGCGGTAGAAAGAAGTTCTTTGACGGGGTATATTTCCAGCTCGAGAGTCAAGAGGTCCATGACACGTTAAGTCCCTGATTGACGTGTCTAACAAAGAGAAAACATTGAACTAATCTGAGTGTTTGGAGGGTGTCATGAGATTTCGAAACATGTCATTTTGTCAGAGCCAGGACGCTGCAGGATTTTCTTAAGGGAGGGGTCGGAGTTCAGGGAGCACGCATCACGCCAATTGTAATCTTTTTATCAGGAGACATCTTACGTGAGCATCGAAAAAATCCGGGCTCTTAAGGGGGGGGGGGGGGTTCCAGGCCCCTAGGCGTCTTCATTGCCTGCGCCCCTGACAGAGTAAATGGTCACTTGCTTCCCAGTCGGGTTTTAACTGAGCGCAGGGCGAGAGCCACAGCCTGGGATCCGCAGCAGCTGTACGTCCAGTGACCATCAGGCCGCGTCCGAGGTCACCGCCAGGCGCGTTCAGCGGCGACCCGGCCCCTACTGGCGGCGCTGCGGGTATCAGGTGACGGGCGCGGCTCGGGCGACGCGCGGTTCCGTTAGCGCCCGCTCCGTGATCGCCGAGCACCCATTTTGTGGCGCGGCCATGAAGCTGTTTGGGTCGGCCGGCATGGGTGGAGCGGCGCCTCCATTTCCGACGGCAAAAACCGGCCAGCCGAAACGTAATGCGCGTAATGTTGGGGCGGCGCCGGCCGACCGGCGGAGCGGACCGGCCTCGTCGCCCGATGAGGAGGTCGTCCGGAGCGGGACCGTGCGTGGTCCGGCCCCCGACAGCCCCCCCCCCCCCTCCCTCCCCTCGCCCGGTCACTCAGCCGCACAGGATCCGTGTCGCCCAGCCGCGCCGTCTCCGTCCGCCCCGCTGTACTGTTCCGTCTGTTATGTCCGCGCTGGTCATCTGACACTCTGGCACGCCGCCGTAATGCGCGAGGGTTTGCCCCGTCCGTACGCCACGCCGGCACGCACTCCCCTTCCTCCCCCTTTATACACGCCGGCACCGACTCTAGCCGATCCCTCAAGTCCCCCTGACATACTGGCCACAGCCATAACCGATCCCCCCTCACGAGGCGGACACACGCCGCCCGGTCACGGCTGGCCCCCTGTCACAGGCGACGCCCCGGCCGGCCCGGTCGCCGGCCCGGCAGTGCGGCCGGGGCACGTGACGTTGACCCGGCCGCGCTGTCCTGGCCCAACAGTGATTATAGTCTCACTCCTTTCAGTCGGCGGCCGGGCAAACACGGCTGATTGATGGCCGTCGACTCGGGCTGCCATTTTGTTGTGGCGCGCGTGTCACCGCGCGGCCGCGCCCGGCCGCCGCCCGGGCCCGCGGCGGCCAGACCCGCCACGGTGGCGACCGCACTTGGGGGCAGCCCTGCGACGGCACGGCGCGGCGCGACGCGGCGAGGCGTTTCTGTGGCGGGCACGCGGGCCAGGTGTTTGGGGAGTAAAACGCTGCTTCAAGATGGGACTGCTGCTGCTCGATGTGTGAGATCTTTCGCCAGTCATGCTCGGCAGCCGTGCCTCGCACTTAATAAGACTGAGCGAAGCAAACAAAGCCCAGACGTGCGCGCCCAGCAGAAGTATGCTATTTTTATGCGGCACCGAATTTTGCGTGAACTTACCGCGCCTGGCAGACCTGTGTGCCCAGCAGAAGTGCGATAGGTATGCAGCACCGGACTTTGCGTGGACCTTTCCGTGTCGTGTATTTATGCTCAGTTCCGGGACGCAGTGAAGGGTAAAATGAAGGACTATTCGTTCGTGCACTTGAACCGTCTTTCTTGTATGTCGGCTATACGATAATGGTGAAAAGGACAAGCAGCGCGCGTAGCTTTGATACTTAGTCTGACGCGTGGAAGAGGCAACATTTTTGTTTTGTCTCAGGAGTACATCAATTTTTCACATGGCGCCCAAGTTAGCGCATAACGATATGATGATAAAGAACGTTTATGGGCTCAAAAGTGTTATATTTTACCACATAGCAGGGCAGTTTGTATGGAAACAAGAGAGGTTGCAATAGGCTACACGCCACACTGGATTAATGCACTGGTGTATACAGCTACTATTAAGAATACCCTTTATCTAATCAGAAAGGCCTACATCTCCTGTTTTTTTTGAAATTGTGCGTTCAGCGTTTACATTCTGAGTTATCGATCTCTAATACACCGGTAAGTACCGGTTAAACGACGGCATAGAGCAAACATTGTGTATATGGACAACACTCGAATTTCGGACTGTAGTTATGATGACTCAAAATCATAAGCGCAGATTGAAACGGCGAATAACCGCCGGCAACAATTAATAATTATTCAGATAATATCATCACTCATGATCATAGCACGCCGAGTCCTGTCAACAATACCAGGCTTGCTCTAGTATGCCGTTTTACCAGTACCTCCTGGCATGCTGAGGGCCGATAGCTCAGCATAAGAACTCTGAACCCGTAATAGTATAATGTGTGCAAAAGTCGACACCGAACAGCAGAACCAAGAAATCGCGCCTATTTTCTGTTTTCGTTAGGCATTAATATTTTCTCAGCGTAGTCCTAAATCATTATACGTTGCCCCCCTTTTAGTTGCCTATTTATGCTTGTTTATTATTACGCAAAACAGTGAACTAAGCTGCTTCATATAAGCAGCAGCCATATGTTTCAATGGATATTGACCAGAATGCGTGCTCTGCGCATTTTTCGTCAGCAGATAACCCCTTTCAGTAGAATAATTGGGAACTTTTTCCACCAACGCCGGCCGCCACTTTCAGCCCCTCTGTCCAAGCGTTCGCGCCGCTACTGGCTCGTGGAGCTGATCAAAGCGCTCGGTAGATCGTTCTGAACCCCGCGGGTGAGAGGGCCTCCAGCGGTGCACTCCCGGCCAGCCCAGCCCGGTGCGGTCCGCCGGAGACGGCCCCGTTTAGCATCGCCACGAGTTTGGCGGAGCCCTTTCTGGACCGTTTCCGACCATTTGAGAGCTATCAGATTCAGGAGGGAGGCATGACGTTGGATAATGCTGAAATCCGAACACGGACCGCGAGTCGTGCGAGGCGAAGCACCCTGTCGTTCGTCGGCGGGGCTCGCAGTCGCTGGAGCGCCGCTGCGAACTGGGGCGCTTCCAGTCCGTATCCTGCATGTTTGCGGCTAGCCGCAGGAAAATACCGCTACGGCGGGGTGCACTGGGGGATGCGGGATCATTCACGAACTCGGTGGGAGACCGACTGAACGTGCGGCGCCGCCCTACCGCCTAATAAGGCGGGCGATTGGGTGCGGCTCCATCACCGAAAGCCGAAAATGCTGGGCAGTGAAAACGATGCGATATGAGGTCCAGCATCTGGGGGTTTACCATGAATTCTGTCGCTGCGTGAGCAGCAGTTCGATTTATTGAAATATTGGTGTAGAACGCTCATAAGTCATTTGAGCTTGAACACGAATGAGGCCTAAATTCGTCGTAAGTTGACGCATAAAGGTCAAACGAGTGGCTTAATGTGCATGGTCTGCCAACGAATAAAGCGGGAGTAAAAGTAAAGGCAGCCTGGCGGGATTTCGCCGAAGAATCGTAGGTAGGCATCCATGTTTACTAGGCTAGATACACGCACACTCAGAAATTCTGACGTTTCCCGCACATTGCCAGTTGACACCACGTGAGCAGTGGTAAGCGTCGACAAGCCAACAAAGTGCCAAGCTGAGTTCCACACCATAACAGGGAAAAACGAGGAGCCAAGTCGTCTGTCATGAATGTGTCGTCTCTATGGTGACGTGGTAATTCGGCTTATCACATTGCAAAGCTACAGGCAACACTTTCCCACGGCATCATATTTAAGATGTGTACACACTTTTGCCTTTTAGATAAAAAACGTGCATAATATAGACAGTCCCTAGCGCTCAAGCTCAAGACTCGGGGAATGTCTGCGTTGGGCTACCTCAGCTGTATCCAGAATGCTCCTGAAAGCACACAAAAACCAATAACCGCATCCAAATGACAATTTTTGCGGTATCAACGACGAATATCGCGATGCTGATATTTGGGGTAACTTCACATGGCGGTACGGTATGTTATTACCAAATGGGCCTCGGAGTGGCAGTGCAGTTGAAGGTCACAGTGCTGCTTCGTCTCTGTACTGGTTTTGACAGGAGACAGAACACATGGCAAATGCCGATCGGTTCGGCGCACGAAGTATGTGGGTCACGTAAATCAGCAGCTTCCCGAAGCATGCGATGTCGTCCTCATGTACGCCGAGGACAGCCGGTCTGATATCGAAAGAGCTGTCAGACTTCTTGCTGTATCTTGAACCCAGGGACGGATGCAACATAGCGTCAAGTTCAGCTTCATCTGCCTTCCAGGGCCGTACGATGGACTGGGAGTTGTGCAATGCATGATGTGAACGCGACCACAAATGGTGTTTGCCTTTTCTCGAATTTGGGAACAAGGCCATGCACGCTGGAAAAACATTACCTTTGATAACCTCAAGCGTCTAGGGCACGCTTAAGCCTTCGCGGACCCAAGGTGTTCTTGGGGAGCCTGACTTATCGTGCGTTAGGCACGATATTTCCCCTCCTCGTGAGGCCGCGCATAGGCCCGGGGCTTTGGCACGCCCCCCCCCCCCCCACCCACCCATGGCCACTCTCCTGGATCTGCCCTTGGCGGATGTCTACCCTTTCTGGTGTATGTGCAAATCTGATGGTTGAGGAGCAAACAAAGCAAACAAAGCTACAAACCAGGTCTGAAATTCTGGGGAAACAAGCGGCCCGAGTTGTAAGCTGGTGTATTTTTTCGTCATGCATCAGTGTTGCATCTTTTGCTTCTTTTGCACAGATGTTCTCCATGTTCTCTACATACCGAGCCGTCACTCTCGCCCTCCTCGCAACTTGAGACACAATCTCTCTACAGCTGCTCGGGTGGCTCGCCGATCATTTCGCTGCCTGGATTGCATGTGGGCATTTCTGCACAATAAATTATGCACTTTGTTTGACTCTAGCTCACGAGATGCACTATATGAGATACAGGACGCTGATACCGAGCCACATGATTCATCGTCTCGTAAATGACCCTACCCATGCATGGCCGAGGCCCTGCTGCAATAAGTAAGCCGGCCCGGAGCGTGTCTTACTTGTGCCCGAGCCATAACCATCGGGAGCGGGCCATCGACGGCAGAGAGGAGCGCATGGCATGCGGCTGAAGCCTGGTCGGCCGTGACCCTCCCTGGCCACCTGCGCTGCAGCTCGGGCCACGTGGATGGCCGTGCGAACTGACCCGGAGCCCCACCACGGCGCCGCGCCACTCCTGTTGACGGCTGGATGTCCTGTCACCGCGCTAGAACCAGAGGCGGGCTAAACTACCAACAAAGCGATGCTTAATAACATGGTGCTTAGCTTAAGCAGGATGCTATTTTTGTTGTGTTGTGGCTGGCGAAATAGATTGGTGTTAACTAAATGCATCTAGAATGGCCACAAGTGTACCTTCCGTGGCCTCACGCCTAAGAAACATCAGAACCACAGCTGCTGGCCTTCGCAGCAGCTGAGAATAGTTATATTTAAGGGGTTAGAATCATCTAAGGTGTCGAAGTTTAACTGTACGAGCACGCATGTAGATAACACGCATGCGGTTCGGCATGCCGACATTTTCATCGCCGCTGCCATCGCAAAATAAGATTTGCGACCTGAAATTATATTTTAAAGATTTTCCAGTTAGAGGCCTTACTCCTCACTGGAAGAAAATAGTAATCCATGAAAGATATCATTTGTCCATCAATTTTTGAGCTGCTTTCTATTCCCTAAGTGGAGACATGGCACACGTTATGGCGTTATGGTCATGTTTGCTTTGCAGAATTGCCATGACAACCTGCAATACCCAACTTTGATAAAAATATGCGCCTCGGTTCGACCAAATCCAGCGCAATTGCAAGCCTTGTAAGTTATTTTCATAAAGTGCATTCTGTACCTCGTCAGCGGCGGCAAAATTTGTTGACAGCCTTCCAAAGGCCTGTTCTAGGATACGCCATCAGCCATGACACTTCTGGTGTCGACCATACCTGCAGTGCCGTCAAGTTGTTGGCAGTGCTGGTCGGCTGTTTTTGGACGTAAAATACAATCGCACTGTTCATGCATCCGTTGCGGCGTGTTCGCGGCATCCTCGAAACGTGGCGGTCTGCTTTCGGAGTGTGCTTTCGTGCCTACCGTACTCACGTGCACGGCCGGGACCACCACCGGCGCGGCACACCTGGCCGCGTAACTCACCTATCGCAGGAATGTGGAGTTTGCCGAAAAAGCAGCGGTCGCCGCACCAATCTGGTCCCGATTGACAGCGCAGAAAATCTGCGAACAAAGCGGGCTTTCACCAACGACTACATAATCTCCGTTGAAGGGGTGTGACCGGGCGATGGGCAGGGGCCAAGTGTCAGGGGTCGCCCGACCCCCAGGATAGCCGAGGAGGGCTGACCCCCCCCCCCCTCCCTCCTCCGACCCGCGCCGGACGACCGCTCAATGGCCAGGATTAGGACTGCATTAGCGCGGGCCCTCCGTCAAACGACGACCTGCCGCGGGTGACAGCGTGGGTGGGGTGACGTCACGGCCCCGGCCCGTTCCCTCCGTGGCGGCTGAGCCCTCGGCCGCGATAACATCTCCTTCCGTCAGGCTGGCGGGCGGCGGCTCAGCGCGCTGTCAGCTCCAGCGCCGCGCCGGGGCGTCCAGCTCCATCACGACGGCGACCTCCCGCCGCCGCTCTGGTCCGTCCGGACACGTGGGAAGCCGTCGCCGGCGGCCGCGGGGTCCGCGTGCCGGCGCCCAGAGCCGGGCCGCAGTACCGCGAACCGGCCGGCCGCGACGGCCCGCCGCCGGCGTCGCCGCCGCAGGATTTACGGGCCGCTGCAGCCGGCCGGGCGCGCCGCTAACTCAATCAGGGAACGGCCGACAGCGATGGCGAACAGACGGCCGACGACGGCTGCAGCCCCGCGGCGGTCCGGCTCCGGACGTGGGCTCCGCTGCGCCGCGGGCACGGCTGGGTGGACCGCGGTCCGGGCACGGCTGGGTGGACCGCGGTCAGGGCACGGGCCAACGTGGACCATGGTCCGAATACGGCTGGGAGAACCCGGGTCTGGACTCGAGCTGAGTGAACTGGGTGCTGGACGTGGATGGGCAGACTCTGGCGGGGTCCGGACACGGGCTGGACGAACCGGGGTCTTGACACGGTACACGCGACACGCGGAACAACACCGACCGGCAGCTGCTCGAGCCCCTCGACTGCGGCGAGCACGACTGCCACGTTCTGATTACTCACGGCCCCGTGCGGCGCCCCCTCCGCGCGGGGATCGGCGCTGACCGACGTGAGCGGACCCGCACCGCAGATCGCCTCCGGATTCAGCCGTGCCGTGCCGTGGATTATCGCTGCGGTTGTGAACTATCGAGTCCCGCCACCGCGTAATCCTTTCGGAGAAATCGGGTGGGTGGCACTTGCTTTAGAACTGAGCTTGAAAACCGCACGGTTCGGCGCCTGTCTTAATTGATTGTTACCGATACATGGATGCATGGGTGAGGCGCTGTATCGCTTTGGGGAGCGACTTGGCTCAGCCCCGTGCTTGTCTCGGACGGCAGCGGTACGGAGCCGGAACCGCCAGTTAAAGAGCGCTGAAAACTGAAAACGGACCGCCCGGCGTTCGAGGAACGTCAAGTCTTTGGCTCCCAACGACTTGTACGACCCTCCGCCACAGATTGCCTGGGCTTCTGAGAAATGTGTCATCGATTTCAATCATCGGTGACTAACGAGGTGTCACTCTCAGTCAGCTATGAAGTTGGGATAATGAGCGCCCGGTTACCTGATTCACTCAGCTTTTGCCAGTTGTCCCCACAAGCCTCGTAATATTTATTAAGTCTTAACATGTTAGATGAGCAGACATAGCTGTGAATGAGACACGTCACGGAGCTTTGGTGTGACTTTGTCGGGCTTTGGTGTGATTTTGTCGGGCTTTGGTGTGACTTTGTCGACTCCGGCAAAGCAAGCAAACGCTAAAGGACGACCGGAAACCAAGCGTAGGTGCGGGGCCGTCCCCGAAGTGGGAGGGGGAGAGGGAGGACCGCCCGTCCGACCACATCAAGTTCGAGAGGGGAAAGGGGGAGGGGGGCGTCAGTCGGACGGACGATAGGAATGGGGATGGACCGGCGCTTGAGGAGCGATAAGGGGGTGGGGGTGGGGGAGGGGTGGTGGGGGGAGCTGGGCACCGGTGCGGTGACCCAGCCGGCCGGCCAGGTGAGATATGCCGCTGCTCTCGCCGGCCGGTCGGCTGCGCCGCGCCGACTCTGTGATTAGCGTGATGGAGGGTTCGGCGGGCGCTGGCTCCGCGCCGGCACGGCCCGCCTCCCCTGCAAAAAGCCCGCGCCGCCGCCGCCGCCGCCGCCGCCGGAGCCCCCAGCGGAGTGTGCCCGGGGAAGCTGCGCCATCTCAGCGCCGTAATTAGCGCTCGGCGCGGCGGCGGCCGCGGCGATGGACTGGCGATACGCGAGCGGCGCGACGCGGCCCGTAAGTAGCCGCTCCCCGGCGGCCGGAGCGGTGCTGCACGCGGGCGGCGCGACAGCACCGGCCGGGCCGCCTGACGGCCCTGGTCGTCAGGCGGGTGATCCTGGTGGTGTGATCCCTGGTGGCCAGCTCAGGGCTGAGATGGCCGGTCGTCGGTGCTCGGATCCCTGGCCGTGCCGCCCCGCCCAGCCCGATAGCCACCGGCTCCCAGCTGACAACCCACAAGGCGTCGGTGTGCTCGGGTCTCCAGCCCTGCCGCCCCCCCCCCCCCCCCCCATCCCGATGGCCACCGGCTCCCGGCGGACACTCACAGTCGTCGGGTCTCTGATCACCGGCCACGCCCGCTCCTTCCAGAACCCGTCTTATCCAGGACTGCGGGCGTCCCAGCTCCCACTCTGGCTCCCGATTGTTCCCCAATCTCAGCTCCCGACCCTGGCTCCTGAGCCCGGCCTGCCGTCTCTCGCCCTCCGGTGCCCAACCCTCGGGCCCGTGCGGGCGCGCGACGCTCCCGGCAGACCCGATGCGCGCGTGCAGCAGCCCTGCGTCGGCCGCGTCGACGTCGGCGGCCAGCTCGTTTGCGCCGGCTCGGCAGCACGAGCGCCGCCCTAATGCCGGTGATGTCGCGTCGCCAGGCGGTGATTAGGCGCCGACTGTGGCGATTTAATCCGTATCAAGTGACACTTGCGACTGTGTCGTGTGCGAGTCCCACCTGTCTCGTCTCGCCGGGCAATTCGGGGCAATTATCCTCATTAGCCGTGCGCTGCCGGCCGGTCCACACCTGCATCGGGGCCGGCTTCGGCGGCGGGCAACCCCCAGCCCCTACCCTCGCCACGCGCGTCCCGACCGTCCCCAGGCTCACCTGCTGGAGAGCACGAGGCCACCAAATCGCCCCACTGCAGCCGCTTACGTAGTTCGTCTCCGTGCATTGCAGGCGCATGTGGAGTGAGGGGTTTGGGGTGCATGCTGGATGCTGTGAAGCAGTCAACAAACCGTCTCGAACGGGTCAGGGAAAGCCAAGAGCCGTCTTCAAACGGACCGAACCGCCGCTAGGACGGACATTACTGCAACAAAAGCACTGTCATGTGCCCCTTTGAGCAGACACAATGCATCACCCTATCACCATGACGCATTCGGGGCTCACGAATACGGCAGGGTAATTTAGATGGTAATTCTGTTAAGTTTATGGGCGTTGTATAATGCTGATAAAACTGGACACTTTCACGCGGGAGGCGGGCACCGCAGTGGAGCCATGTTTGCAGCATCCTCCCGTAAACAAGGACCGTCCACATGCCGGCATGCAACCAGCATCCCACCCTCCTTTTTTGGCCCCAGCGCCGCACATTACATGCGCGCGCAGCCCGGCATAATCCTATAGAAGGACCGATCTGCCTCCAGTGCTTGGGTGGTGAGCGTCTCGTGTCCATGCAGCGACCCGGGCCCCATAGCGGGAGCGATCTGCCTCCAATGCCTGGGTGGTGAGCGTCTCGTATCCATGCCAGCGACCCGGGCAGAAACGTTTGTTGATCAATGTGCTGTGGCGCGTCACCGTCGCACTCCATCACTGCCATACATTCACGTCACGGAGCGCCCCGCGCCCTAGTCACGTAACAGCTCCAGCGAACGGCAGCGGGAGCTGGCAGTGAGCTCCCACGTCTGCCGGGCCCTGCCGGCCGGCACACAGGGGACCCAGCTCTCGTGTGCCGCGCACGTTATGGCGATAACGCCAGCGGGGGCTAACGCCCTGGGTGAGTCGAACTACTGGGGATGCGCCCCGGACAGGCAACGGAGCCTGCAGATACACGTACCAGCTTAACGTCCTGCAAGAGCAGTCGATTCCTGGTAACAGTCCTGGACAGATTGCCGATGAAGGCGAGGTACCGCCATGGTGTGAGTGCCCATCCCGTCCATGTGTGTGGCCGAATGTGGCACGTATGCTGAGCACACCAAAGCTGAAATAGTCCCTCCACACCATTCATGAACAAGTTGACCATTTTCTGTAGATGGATGACATGTGACAACAGGTACTTTGCCGACGCAACACGCTTCTGCGTCCCTGCCCATGAGCGATGAATGTGCACGCAAAGGTAGGGCAGTGCTATCATTAGTGGCCTGTTTAGCAGCCAAACAGCGATCCGTCATCCACCAGCCCAGGTGCACCGCTCGGTCGTGCCGCCCGGCTGCCGAGGCAGCAACGCACCCACTCCGTATCCTGAGTCTAATGACGGCAACCGCGGCGAGGCGCCCGCCAGCACACAGCGCAGCCGCTCCGTATCCTGAGTCTAATGACGGCAACCGCGGCGAGACGCCCGCCAGCACACAGCGCAGCCGCTCCGTATCCTGAGTCTGATGACGGCAACCGCGGCGAGGCGCCCGCCAGCACACAGCGCAGCCGCGGGGTCACGCGCCGCACCGCGCGGTCCGCCCGCGGGGATCGACCGGCGCTTCGGCCGACGCGAACACGGGCCACTGTCCCGGCCGCGCCCGGAACAAACGCACGCACACGCGCACGCTGCACAGTGCGCACAGTCGTGCACCGCGAGCGGCTATGAATGCACTCCGCGAACCCCTCGGCGACCGACAGCGGCGCTGGCGAATATGAGGCGCGCGGAGCTAGGCGTCCGGCATCCGGCGGTGTCGGCGGGTATTCGAGGCGCCTCATGTCCGCCGCCCATTTGCTCCCCGGGGGGTGGCGCGTTTACGTGCTCGTTATGGTGTTCCGAACGTTGGACTCGGGTCGTTAGCACATGTCCGCCGGGCCGGGCATCGATCGGGGCTTCGATTGAGTGCCTACATGTGACGACGCTTGCATTTTTCCGTACGCTCGTGAAGGAATTGCTGGCAGCACCCACGCTGCAAAGAAGCATTTGTTTGAAATTTTATCTACGTTTTATGGCTCAGGGAGCCTGGGGCGGGAACAGCGCGTAACTAAAGATAAAGCACAAAATTCCTTCACTGCTGACTTCCCCATCTCGGAGCCTGCTCCGCGCATCGCTTTTGGTGTGCACAGGGGGCTCTGTGAATTGCTGTAGCCAACGTGTGATAAAACACATGGAAATAAAATATCAGACCGCCTCAATATGCAGTGCATGATCAGCGCATTGCCTCGGTGACCAGCCTCCTGTTGCCGACGGCGAGTAGTACTGAGTACATCTGTGGACGGGTAAGTAGCTCCTCTTCAGCCCTTGAACGGGGCAGACAAATGCATACCTGCGTCGTATCAGCGGGTGCATCCTCTTTGGTGCCAGCGATGGGCGATGGTCGCGAACCTCCGTGATACCAGCGGCACGTCTCTAGTGATGACAGAGGGCGATCATGACGTCCTCTGTCATGCCAGCGGCACGTCTCCCTGGTGATAACAGAGGGGCGACGACTGCCCCCCCCCCCCCCTCTGTCAGCACATTCTACTTGGCGCCGTGTGTCCTTCTTGATACTAAGTGAATGTCCTTCTTGATGCTGACAGAAGGGGGGGGGGGGTGACAACTGTGCCCCTCTGTCAGCAGGTGCGACTGCAGCCGCCTCTAGGGCAGGGCACGCGGCCGCGCCGGCTGGTCGGGTCTCTTTATGACCCGTGTGGGCGCCCGTCTGTGACCAGCGCCCGGGCGGCTCATGTAAAAATGCCACTGGATTACGCAAATCGTGGGACGTGAAAATGAGTCCGGCCTCGTCGCTGATGGATGGCCGGGGGCCTTGCAGTCAGTCAGCTTGATGTGCCGCGCCGCCGCTGCGTGGTGATGTTGTACTGGACAGCGGCGGGCGCACAGGCCGTGAAGTGTGGGGCGATGTAGCCACGCAGGTGCACACTCGCATACTTGTAGGTCACAGCACCGACTTTGTGCTCTTTTGAGGGCCTCTCCGACAGTGTCCGCCCCCTTCGTGGGAGGCGCGGGACCTCCTCAAAAGCCGTGCTAAAACCCGCCTAAAATGGTCAACACAGATGTACTTACCAGAGGCCTGTGGTTTGACCAATAAATGAGTGCAGTTAGGCAGCATGCAGTTAGGCATGTATCTTATGATACATTTGTTTTTGCACAGAGAACAATGGCGTGGGAATAGGGCAATGAATCAATCGCAGCCTCCAGACTGATTTGGACGCTAGTAGAATGAGCGCCCATGACGCGCAAAATTTGCAGTTATTTGGGATGTTGGCAGGGAATGAGGTACCAGCGCTTAAACCAAAATAGACGCTGCTGCGGTAAAGCACCGAAGTTTGCGCGGCCACTTCGCAGGCACCGTGTTTAACCAAAATAACTAAATTCATTAAAAAGAACTGATGCATTTGGATTTGGAACAGCACTAACGGGCAGCGAGAACGACAACGAGCTAAGCACGAACAATAAATACGAAAGACGAAGGAAGTCGAATTCCTTCAACAAAGTGACGCATTTGTATTGAGGATAGCACTGAAAGGCAGTGTAAACAGCAGCAAACGAAATATGAAAACGAATGCAGATAGAACGAACGCACAACCCAGGCTGCGAAACCGTAAATGGCAAAGCTATATGCGCAGATAGACGAGCCGTTCGACGCTAAGCACAAGTTGTCCTCAGAGTAAGGTAGGGCGCTGCGTGTCCTGCTGACCGTAAACGGCAAAGCTATATGTGCAGATAGACGAGCCGTTCGACGCTAAGCACAGAGTTGTCCTCAGAGTAAGGTAGGGCGCTGCGTGTGTCCTGCTGACCGTAAACGGCAAAGCTATATGTGTAGATAGACAAGCCGTTCGACGCTAAGCACAGAGTTGTCCTCAGAGTAAGGTAGGGCGCTGCGTGTGTCCTGCTGACCGTAAACGGCAAAGCTATATGTGTAGATAGACGAGCCGTTCGACGCTAAGCACAGAGTTTTCCTCAGAGTAAGGTAGGACGCTGCGTGCGTCCTGCTGTGGCTGCTCGTGGGGGCCGCCAGAACTTTGTGCATCTTAGAGGCGACATATACTTATCTTTAATCCAGCCAGCTCGACTCCGCTCCGCAGGTTCAACGGAGAAAGATTTACATTTTGACAAAGTCATGTCGTTACTTAGAGTGACATGAGTTTTCACGATACACGCAAGGATTCAGAGACGAAGGCATCCACAAGTTAAGACCGGAGGGGGGGGGGGCAAATGAATTTGACCCCTTTCAGCCACACCAAACCATATCAGTAAGAAGCTGGGTCTACTGAAACAATTTTTGAGTTAGATATGCAGAAAGTTGCAGCGAGTATACCCTACTGATTCATTTAGCGCCTCCCCCCTCGGCAAGTGTTTTATTTTTACGTCTAACGACTCTGCAAAGTTTTGGCCCTCATGTCCAGGCTCTTTGGGAGACGAGTTGGTCCAGATAGATAAACCCGCCTTCACTAAGCTGGGGCGTGGCTCCACATCATTAACGTTAGAGCCAACAAGAAAGTGCAAAAGTGGCAATATTTCAATTCTTTAATGCGTTTTGAGGTTGAAAACAACTTCCTTTGAACAGTTGTTCTTTCCTCGTCCTACAAAAAATGAAGTTTGAAACGTTTTCAGTTGGTCCAATCCGTCACGGTATTTTCAATTGCAGGGAGCAGTACCTGCATGGCTCTTGTTCCAATGCATCAGTTTGGCTCGTTTCTTTTTTTTAGCATAAGTGACATTGGTCGTACATGTGTGTTATTATTTCCAGTTCATTGGGTACACCGAGAAATAGTGCCTAAACTGTGGGGAAATCTGCCCAATCTTCTACGAGGCGCATAAGCAGACGCACCACTCGTGCTGAACATTAAGCTGACTGGACCGTTCTGCCTAGAATCCTAGCTCAAACCAGACGAGGGCGAAGCACCCTTATTCCTTCGCTAGTATGAGGCAGGTATGAGACAGGTATGAGGCATTGTAGATTACACTTGCGCATGACATCGGGTAGCGCGTAAACAAATATCGGAGCTATTATGCGGTGACATGTGCATGATGCGACGCGTGATTTATCTTCGGGTACAGAAAAGGTCATCAAAACAGGCGCTTCAAAATGACAGGCTCAAAACTTGCTGCCACATTCACGGCGGTGAGCAAGAGCAGAACCCGGCCCACATCCCACAGCGTGATTCGTCACTGACAAAATGACTCGATGTCCCGCGCCAAGTAAGCGTATAGCGTAACGACGCATTATCCGTCATTAGGTCATCAGCCGGGCAGACATGGCGCGTGCGCAACCGCGGCTGGCCAATTTCACAACCTGCCAGTCGCGGTGCTTCGACGCGCCGCACGGACTTGCCAGTGAAGTGCATTTCTCACGGCGTTGTGCGCGTCGAGAGAGTCGCGATAACCTGCATGAGATGGGTGATGCTCAGCACGGGGCTTTTGTCAGCGGTGCTCCTCGGCCTGCCGGAAACTATCGAACTACGAAACAGGCCTTTTAGATGTCATTAGGTGAGGAGGACATCGTTTCGAGTCTGACAAACGGAAAGCTTTTTATGTATCGGACGTTTTCTTTTGACGATGCTGAGTTGTGACCGATAAGCTTCATACATAAGGACATAGGTGCAAAAATATGGACATGCCTGACCTTGGAGACGTGATGAGGAAAGACCACGGAGACGAGGAAAGAAGATGCGAATCCGAGGTCACGTGTATACTCTTCCTCTAACAGCTTACTCGTGGAGACAAATCATCACTAGTACCTAAAGCTTTATGAAAAGGGAAACGAAATTGTCTAAATTCGGATCGACATTGCATTCTGTTTTTTTTGGGGGGGGGGGAGGGAGAGAACTGGTTTCACCTAGTCTAGAAAACTAAAGTAGATGTAAAAATGGGACGGGAAGAAGGCACCAAGACCCCCTTTTTAAGAAAGTTTGATGTTAGCACTTTGCTTAAGTAAACAAAGTTTAGCTTCAAAGTTGGGCTTGATCCAGCCCCAGGTTTTTCCAGGGACGATCCTATAGCCCAGTACAGGGAGTTAACTTTTCTACCATGCTTGACTGGCAAGTCATGGGTTGGTCAGTGCAAAGCTGACTGGAAATCATTTGAACCACGGAGCCCTCGAAATAACATCAAACAGTTTTCAGAAATAGAGGATTGCTCGCGGTTATTGTTGCTTGCATAGTGTGGCTTAAGTTGTAACCGACCTTTCCTCAGGCCTGACCGAAACTGAATTGCTGACATACTTTGGAACTGAGTTCCTTACAAAGGAAAGGTTTGCTGGAAAGCGCTGGAAAGCTTTTTTCACACTTCCGCGACCCGCTGAATGACCTTAAGCACCCAATTTGCCTCTCCACGCGCCGATCAGCTGGCGAGCCCTCTCGTGCCGCGCCGTTGGCGCTCGCGGCGCGCCGCCGACGATCGCGGCGCGCGCATCGATCACCGGCGGCTCCGTTCGCACGCGGCCGGGCGGCGGCGGCGGCAGCGGCGGCGCGGGCCCAGCCGCCGCCATCTGGCCCCTGATGGATCAGTTCCTGGACGGCCGGCCAGGTGGGCGGCGGCCGTTGCAGCAGACGTCCGGGAAAACGGTACACCGAGCCACGGAGCGGGAGGTGATGATATCAGCGGCCCTCGCTCAGTCCGCCGGCTCGAGCAGCACTTTACTCTGTGGCTCCAAGCTGAGTGGGTACGGCTGAGGGTGGGGCGGGGGAGGTGGAAGGGGGGACAGGGACATGATGCCACCCAGGGCACCGAGACTCATCTGTCCAGTCATTTCAACTCCCTCATCAAGCGGCGCTGCACACGGTGCATTTTCTCGACCCGACTCCCGGTGGAACGAGCGCCGTTTCTGATTGGGCCTCGGCACGGTTATGACCCGCGCTAGATTGCCCCCACCCCCCTAAAACGGTATCACTTCGTGACGCCGGTGGTGGGCGCATTTGCAGTAACGCTTTCGGGCTGGTCGGAGACGTGCTTCGCCGAACGCTTGCCACCTGGCGCTGCCTTTCTCACGGGGTCTCCGCCCGAAACCCTGATGGGAAACGCGGCGATGTCACGCTCCGGGCTGACGGCCGTCATGGTCACCGTGCTCAACAGCTTATCTTTGTTCAATATTTTCCTGGGTAATCTGCGCTTCAGATGCCTATGCAGTCTTTTTTGTTTTATATATTTATGCATTCATTTCGTGGTTAATCTGCACTGGAAATGCATTGGCAGTCTTTTTTAGATGCATGCGGAAAACGCTTAGTGATAATTACATACGCTGTGATTAAAAAAAAAACAGGCAGTGTTGGACTGTAAAATGCACGGTATGATATTTAAACCACGCCACTGGACATGCCCTCAAATGAAATGAGCTCCACTCTGCTGAGCGGGGAGCTTAACACAGTACCTCATTGGTCTTGGTGTATGCCAAAATAACTGTTGTTCCTGTTGTTCTTGTATTCATGATGGCATTACTGACAAAAATAAGCCTGAGGAATCATACCAGGACAAGCCGCGTCTGCAGCACCGACTCCTGAGGCCGTTGACACCACGGCCTGTGAGGCGCTCTCCATGTTTTAGGAGCAGGAGCTGATGCTGCGTTTGATAGTGAACTTTCGCCTCTTAAAAACAGCGGTGTTTTAGAGACGTATGTGTGCACGAATCACTTATCAACATTTCTAGAATGTTAACGAAATGGTCGAAATCCGATGATGAGACGAGAAGAAGGGTTTTGGTTACGGATTAGCTGAGTTTCGGCGTTCGAAACTTCATCAGAGCTCTCACAGATGTGGGTGCCGCTGGTGAAGCCACACAACGCAAACATTACTAAAGTAGAAATGGACAACCAGTGGCGGAACTGGAACTACGCTTGGAATCCAACAAGGCTTGGAGTCGGTGCGGGCTTTGCAAAATCTTTTGGGAAAAGGGCTCAGCCCTTGGTCAATCAATTTGGGGTAAGCCCAAGTGCTGACTTTTCCCGGATTCAGGCTACATCGTGTCACCATTTTGAGCAAGGCGAGGAACTTTTTCCATGCTTTTTGCGTGATCATTTAAGAGCTACCTGGGAGAATGGAGACCGAAATAGAGACAAAATAAATGCATATTATCTTGATTTCTCCATATAGTTTCCATTGCTGCTTCCCTCGAAACTTTCATGACGTTGTGCTTTACAATGCGAAAGCCCGTTTCAATTTAGGAGAGTCCACCTGTAAATCTGGGGGGGGGGATTAACTACCAGTTGGCATACCCCCCCCCCTTCCCCCCTACTGAATACGACCCTCGCCACTGGAACTGACCTAAGAAATCTGTCTTTCTCCCGCCTTCGATCACCAAGGTGTTTTCGACCAGTAGGTTAACCCTGCCAAGCAGGTACAAAAGTCCTCTTAACATTCGTCATGCTGAACATGCTCGTCGAAAAGACGACAGCATGCGTCCTTGGCTGAATGCTGAGGTTGGACTTTAAACGTATAGACCGATCCCACAGTTCACACCAATTTTCCCTGGCTGAAGGCTGAAGCTGGATTTTGGTCCTCCAAATGGTGCGTTTGATCCCGTCAGCACCAGCAATGGAGCATGACGCGATGCAGGCCCCGCTGTTAGCAGCAGCCGTTGGACGGCTCGGCCTGCCGCGTCTGTCGGGCGGCCGGTGCCAGTGCCGTCTGGGGCCGGCCACGCCGCTGGTCCGGGGCTGGGTCGTGACCCTGGGAGTTCGTCACCGGGCGCACTTGTCGACGACCCGGCCACTTGTCCCGCCGACCTGCACGTGTTGGCCGCACCAAAAAACGCTTGCCTCCACACTCGCCTACTGATCAACTGGGAAGCCGTCCAATCTGCTGAGCGACAGCAGCTATGCCCCACTGTCTTCAGACAGAGATGACCGCCAGAGATGGGACAGAGATGGCCGCCGACAGCGAGCATTTCTGTGTATTTCTAAATGGTCCACTTTGGTACGCATTCGAACGCATTTGGTACGCATTCGGAATGGGTGGGTGGCCTCGGCAGCTGTTCGATTTTTCATGCTCTTGTTGTGTGAATATTTTCGACA
>NW_023596576.1:25383329-25414122 GCF_011947565.3 Pollicipes pollicipes | reverse complement strand
AACTTCGAACTGCAAAAAGTCGACAGGTCGTTGCATGTCGACACAAAACCGTCAAAACAATCAATGAGGTCCAGGAATCAGGGGTGGAGCTTATGAAATAATCAGCCGGAACCAATAATCCTAAATGTCGTTTACAAAACGGGCATCGGGAACGAAGAACGACCATTGGGAACCAGGCACATGTCTATCAGGCGCCAGGACGAACCAAGAACGGGATTCGCGACAGTCGCTGCTGTTGTGTGCCGCCTCCCGCCGTGGGCGCCTGTGTTGCTCGCGACATTCCCGGAAGATGGCTAGGGAGAGAATATCTATGGATGTGGGCAGAGAAAGATGGGTACCTATAGCAGATCGGTCACGTGATAGCCTCAGAGCGCATTCCGTCTGGCGAGTAGCGAAGGTTTGGTCGCTTTCTTCCTGCCAGGAGCGTTTGCCAGGTGAGCGAGGGCGGGCCCAAATTAGAGAATCCGTGGCGCTAGGCAGCGATGACTATGGAGCTATGGGCCTGTCCCAATGCAATCGGCAACTTCCTCTTTCATGCGAGGCGTCAAACCATCAAAAATCTGCTGCCCTCAATTCCTACTAAACAATTAAGGTATTCCGAATGGTCTTCTTGGGTGTCTTCAGTTTCGGTATCTGCTGAGCATATCTTGTTGTGAACACCCCGAACACTCCCCACAAGCGGTGCCGTCCAGTTCAATTATTAACTTTGCCCATAGCCTTTCGGCTGACATAAATCTGATTGATTGGGGAGGGTTTTACGTGCCGTGCAATGCTACGGTACGGTGCTCCCGGCCTGGGATTGACCACCTGCTTGTTTACTTCTATCTAATCGACAATTATCCTGGTCTAATTTTTGCATTAACTTGTGTTTCGATTGGCCTAGGTTTGACCACCTGCTTACTTCTATCCAGTCGTTATTTAGTCTTGCCGAATTTTTTATTAAATGATTTTCCGATTTTAGTTTTTTCCTTGTCGATTTTCATTACCTACGACTTTTTTGGGTTGCAGTTTTATCCGTGTCGACTATTTGCCTTCTGAAGTGTTTTGCAATCTTCCACGACTGCCGACTTGTATCCCTTCCGAATTTTGTCGACTCGACCTCAATTTGTCAACGTAAGGCCTTCGGCTAGATTTGCTTGAC
This sequence comes from Pollicipes pollicipes, assembly GCF_011947565.3. Lineage (NCBI taxonomy): Eukaryota > Metazoa > Arthropoda > Thecostraca > Pollicipedomorpha > Pollicipedidae > Pollicipes > Pollicipes pollicipes. Next base: position 25,412,981 of record NW_023596576.1, on the reverse strand, counting down.
TTTTTCCACTCGGCTTTTTTTGTTGACTTTTTGTCTGGAAACCCCCCAAAGTGTGCCATTTCAGTGCCCCTTTTTAATTCACCGCTGTTACGACAATGCATGCCTTGTTGATCTTTACCCCGCGCAGAGGTAAGGACGGCACAAGTCTCCGGTCTTAAAAACTCTCCAGTGGCAGTAAATGAAGCTTGAGTGAGTTTACGCGTACATATAGGAGCCCGGATTGGGAGCATTGACCCAGACATTCTTCTTTAAGGTTTGACAGCGCATATAACTGTATGCCATTATTGACTGTGCACATATTCCTACCAGGCAGTGCTGCCGGACAGTGCTGTCCGGACAGTGCTGTTGGGCGGGTTTTACATGCCGGTGCTGTCCGGGTGTCTTGTTAGACAGTGCCATCGAGCGGTGTTATATGACGGTACTGTCCGGCTGTGCTGTTGGACAGCGCCATCGGCTGTGCTGTTTGACAGTGCCATCGGGCGGTGTTATATGACGGTGCCGTCCGGCTGTACTGTTGGACAGTGCCATCGGGCGGTGTTATATGACGGTGCTGTCCGGCTGTGCTGTTGGACAGCGCCATCGGCTGTGCTGTTTGACAGTGCCATCGGGCGGTGTTATATGCCGGTGCTGTCCGGCTGTGCTGTTGGACAGTGCCATCGGGCGGTGTTATATGCCGGTGCTGCCCGGCTGTGCCGTTGGACAATGCCATCGAGCGGTGCCGTCTGGCGGGGCTGTCGCGGAGGACACGGCGGATATTGACATAAGCCACTGTCTGGATAACCTACTGTCTGCGTAGCTTTCCAAACCCAAAGCGTGATGATCGCAATGATGTCCATCCGGGAGACCTGAGAGTTATTGAGCACATTAGGCGCCTTTCGGCTGGCTGCACTCCCTCACTTTATGTAGTTTGTGCCGTATGCGTCAGCTGTTGCTGCTGTTGACTGTTCTGTTCCGAAATGTTCCGCCACCAAAGCATGGCGGTGGAATACTTTTATAGATATCATTTAATGGATTACTTTTATGGATACACCATCAGTGGATCAAATTTTCGTTCTCCTCCTTAAAGGCTTTCAGAGTTAAATAGCGAGCATGGGTAATATAGTTTGCGCGCCAGGCATCACTTGCTCTAGACGTTCTCCGCCGCGCGCCTTCCGCCACAAGGTGAGTGGACGAAAGGACATCTCCCCAGTTTTTTCGCGGTTCTAACACTACGCCTGTAGTATTGCATGGAAAGAAACAGCTTGAAAACTTCGATGTCGCATCAGCTGTTGACCTGCGCCGGAGCGTCTGCATTTCTGCGAGGCTGGAGCCAGCTGTGGTATTGCAGATGGCTCTCGAGGTCGAGGTCATGAGGTTCAGAGAGCGAGGCAACGGCTGGCTCCGTCCACGGGTTGTCTCCCCATACCCCATATACATAATGTGCGCGCTTGCGATGCTCCATAGCACTCGCGTTGCGTGACAATGTACACCTGGCCGTACAGGCCGATATTACGCGGCTACCTTTAGGACAGAAATCGACACTATAAAACGCAGATAAAGATGGAAGACATATTCAAAGTTTGCACCCAATGGCTCCTTAACTGCAGAGCGACCCATGGAGACACAAAGTGCAAATTTCGGTTTACCGGGTGGTTGGCTGTTGGAGTTTGGATTTCCCGATCCTTCCAGGCCCGTAAAGCCCTCGTCAGGCTCGGTGATCGATCATCAGACCGGCACACGACCAGCAGTTTACGGGCCTTCGCGACTGCATGAAACGCTCCCCTTCATCGGCAACAGTCGGATGCTCGAGTCATTATCCGTTTTATGACTGGCAGAAGTAACTGGAGAAACTCGGCGTTTCCCCAATCCCCGCACTAATCGAATGGTTCGAGCTGACGTCATGAAATTTCATCATCTTCTGGTGGGTACATTTGGCAGCGGAGTTAACAGCTAAGGCAGAGTCAGGCTATTTCCGCCAGAAGATCGGAAAATGTGAGCCGTCCCTTGTTCGCCCGTCCCAGCGCACGAACGAACGTGTTGCAGATACCTCCTAAGGATTGCAACAAGTGTTTAGACCGCGCAGGGCTCCATCTTCTCAGCTTGGTCCAATAATGTAACCGTACGAACAGCGTTAGAAGCCATTGGAGGCCTGATGCTGACACGCTTGACCGGCTGCGCAACTGACCGGCTGGGTGTCCCTCACCAGTACAGCTGTCCTCTGGGTGTTCCTCACCAGTACAGCTGTCCTCTGGGTGTTCCTCACCAGTACAGCTGTCCTCTGGGTGTTCCTCACCAGTACAGCTGTCCTCTGGGCGTCCTTCACTAGTGCAGCTGTCCTCTGGGCGTCCCTCACCAGTGCAGCTTGCCTCTGGGCGTCCTTCATTAGTGCAGCTGGCCTCTGGGCGTCCTTCATTAGTGCAGCTGGCCTCTGGGCGTCCCTCACCAGTGCAGCTTGCCTATGAGCGTCCCTCACCAGTACAGCTGTCCTCTGGGCGTCCTTCACTAGTGCAGCTGGCCTCTGGGCGTCCCTCACCAGTGCAGCTTGCCTCTGGGCGTCCCTCACCAGTACAGCTGTCCTCTGGGCGTCCGTCACCAGTAAAGCTGGCCTCTGCACATACCTCACCAGTGCAGCTGTCCTCTGGGCGTCCCTCACCAGTACAGCTGGCCTCTGGGCGTCCTTCACTAGTGCAGCTGGCCTCTGGGCGTCCTTCACTAGTGAAGCTGGCCTCTGGGCGTCCTTCAATAGTGCAGCTGGCCTCTGGGCGTCCTTCACTAGTGCAGCTGGCCTCTGGCGTCCTTCACTGGTGCAGCTGACCTCTGGGCGTCCCTCACCAGTGCAGCTGGCCTCTGGGCGTCCTTCACTAGCCACCTCGGGCGTTGCGTCGTTGATCCTGAGGAGGTGGGCCAAGACTGAGGCCGTCTGTACCGGCAGGGACAGACCGTGTTACCAGCCGCCTTGGTGAGCGGCTGGCGACACAATATGACACGTCACGTAGAGTACCATTCCGCACGACGCCGTAGGCGTTATTCCTACGGAGACAGAGGAGCCCGGATGCACAATCCGGACCGGGCTGCTTAAAAAAAAATCGGAACGTTTTGCAGGAGTGGCTTAAGGATCAGGGGTCCCGTTGGACTAAGCTTGTTGCCAAGAACCACCAACCCATTGAAGTAATTCCGTCTGAACGCCATGTAATGTTGACAAAAAATCCGTCAGTTTCGAATTACCAAAGCTCAGTATAAGAAAAACTTTCATCTTAACTTTTTCTTTTCACATTTTGACGTACCACCTCTTATCTGACTCGGTCACCCCTACCGTAATCCTGTCGGCCAGTGGTTAAGCGACTGCGCGGGACAGCCACAACCGTGCAGGTTCCGCGGATCGAACAAAGCCCAGCGCTGCGATCTCCAGCGCCGTGGTACTAGGATGCCAGACAACGGCACGAATGTCTTGAAAATTGCAGCTGAAGCTGCGGTGCCGAAGTATCGACTGGTGGGCTGCAAAGTGAATATTCCATGCGCTAGTTGCAAGGAAATGAACATACCCCACCACTCTGCTGTGAGAGATTGGGCGCACGCCACCATAGCGAAGGGGATCTCGAGGGATCAAGGGATGGCGTCTGGTCTCATCACGCTTGCCAAGGCGCTGGTCGAGCTCTTCCACGCGCGAAGCAGGCAGGCGACACTTCTGGTACAACACCGCGGTAATAAATCATTCTCTGCCCACAAAAGTGCGTGACTTGTCGGCGGACGTTTCGAAATGTGTAATGAACAACATGTTGACAAGTAAGTGGGCAGTACTGCCTGTGTGTGCTCATGTTTATGCGTTTTCTAATTGTTCCTGTTTGTAGTTTTGTTGAGTGTAGCCTCTTACTTGTCGTTTTTACTTTGACTCGACACTCGAAATAGCCTGTTGAGCAATGGAAAGTGTACTTCCTGTCAGTACCTCCTGCATCCCGGAACCGGACGCATGTACCTTTATCGATTTAGAAACAATTGAAATCGAGTCGGTACAAAAACACCAGAACAGTGAAATCGTCTGATGAAAATGCTTATTGAACATAACACAGACTGTCCTTTATGTACGGATGGTAACACACCATTGCTATATTTTGTGCTGCAACATATTGCACTAAAAAACCAGCATAAATGAAATATGTATCCAACATTGGTTCTGATGCAAGCGCAACCATGGATGGAATGATTATTCTGACTACTTGTGCTCTTCAGCACTGTTATTGTTTAGATTGGGAGGGAGACAGTAGTAATAGTTATTCCGTCCAGACGAATACTTCGTCCGGAACATGATCCGTTTTCACGCAGGATTAGTGCCTTCAATGCATGTTCAAAAGTCTCAAAAGTGTTTTAGGTAGCCCTGATACACAGTATACAGTTTGGTAAGAAAATCGTTGCTTTCACACAACTTAAGTGATATTGAATAGCCAACCAGGTTGATCAATCTTGTAAAAAGTGTATAATACAAAACAAGCCATGTCATGGACATTCGAGTCTTTAACCCATGCCTAAGCTCTCTTAACTTAAAGAATCATAGCCAGGTCCGGCAACGGCATGGATCGGTCGAGGGCGCTGAACGCGGGCCGCACCATTACTGTGTGTATCGGCGTCGTGCAGCGCAAGATGGGCTTTGACGATCATTTAATAATTTAATAAATAATTAAGAACCATTTTCAAGGACCATGTCTAGATAAGACAGCTATGTAAGTAATCCACAGTTATAAACAGGGTCGTAGCCAGCATATCAGAGTTTGCTTTGTCGCGTCCACATCGAATATGCCATCCATTTCTCTCTTTCAAGGCTTCGAAAAGCTTTGGTAAGGAAATATCTCACTTTATGGCCGCCATTATAATAGAAGTCTTTTTTGTAACCTACAAACCACGGTTTTATGCACGTATGCATCCTTTCAGAAATGTTTTTAACTAGCCGCAAGAGCGAATCAGGTATAGCTAAAATCGTTCATTAAAGCTGTGTCGTAACAAATAAAAGGGAGTGTGTCTAGTCGTATTGGGATTTTTCATTGTGCACGTAGGGTTGTAGATAATTTTTTCTATTTACACTGGTTGATATCCTTTTGATCACTCGAAATCCTTTTCATTGACCAGCTATTTAACATGTTCCAAATTTTGGCCGGCAGCACAAAGTCATCGGGTGACCCCGAAAGTTGTTAACCCCTAATTCGCCGCTGTTATCGCGGGCATGTCGTTAACGTCAGCAATTGGTCTTCCGATAAGGGAGCTTGTCAGCACTGACAGCAAATTTCGAAAACCACGACAGCAGCCATCGTGAAAATAACATTTGTTTACAGCTTTAAGGAAGGATTGAGAGGAGGTATTAATATCACAAGCGTAATAGCTGTTCCGACTGTCGTTCTCGTCTGGGGTGTTGGTTTGTGCAATCTAACACGCCAGGCGAGCGAAATGGTCCGAACAATTATTTCCTCCGGAATGCATTTGCTCATATCGAGTTTGAAGTGCGCGCTGAGTTTGGCCGGCAGTTGATGTTGAAAAATTGTCCATAACGTTAAATTTTGGGAGAATGGCTTATGACTTTGCAAAGACGGAGAATTATTGCAGATAATGGTCTAGGCCGAGGGATAATTCCGGATAATTTTCAAAGTTTGGCCCAGACGAGGAATTTTTCCTACGCCATGCCAAGCTATGACCATGAACTATGCGTGGTGCATCGATTAGGAAACAATGGAATGCTTTCAGGATTTGCCGAACGGAAATAAAAATTGTCATGGTTGATTGTCAGAGGAAGAGTTATCCGTGGAATAATTTTATCGCGGCCAAAAATGGATCCCTTCCTAGATTGTTTGCAGTTAAGTGTGTTACACCGGCGCGTTGAATGAATTCTTATTCATTTGCAAGTTATTTTTTTCGCCAGTAAAGTATTAGTACCGCTTCTGGAAGCTTTAGCTGGCTTTGGTAGCTCCTCAAATAATGCTTTACCAAATATTGTGAGAATTGATTGTACATTGTCTATGTGTCAACCTTGTGGAATTTTAGCATTCTATGCAAGTTCCTTTTAGGGTAGATAACCATTGCTGGTCATTGGCAAGGAACTCAGTGTGATCTCAGCTTGACCCACTTGGGCCATGAAAGCGTGATTGATATTCATGATTGCTATTACTAGTGCAACTTATGGCAATTGTTGAGTGTGGAACTTACCGTTCTTGGATTATAATGAATATATAATACGGTCCGCACAATCTGATATCAACCGAAGCACCGTATTTACATATTTTTTCTCCTTGGTTTACCTGTCGGTGCAATATCACCACGATATATATTTTTTTTAATCGGTAATGCTCGGAACATCCCCAGTGTTCACCGAAAGCGTGTTACAAAACTAAAATGTGAGGTAACAGGTATGATATGACACACAGGAATCATGCTTCTCGGGATGGATTGTCCTTTACACAGAACACGCAACTTGTCAGTCAATGCACTTGATAGTTATCAGTTATTCTTCTGCCTTATTTTGCCTCTCTGGGTATGAATATATCAATAATTGTTGTTCATACTTGGAACATTCGAAGTTTACATCAAGCACTAGCTTGCTGTTTGTCCGGCAGTTGACTGTGTAATGCTAATAAAGGTCATTTCTATAATTACTATCGATGTGGTGTGCCTCAATATTTTTGCCACTTAAAGTCATGCATTCATTTTTGTTTTGAAAATGTGGTAGCAATATTTTCCAGCAGAGATGAACAGATAAGACAATTTGACATGACACTTTTTGCGACGAAATAACTTTGTTATGTAGACCACATACTTAAATCAATTTTTCTCTCACACTTCTTGAAACGGAATGTATTTGTTATATTGACCCTCCTTTACGTAATTTTTTTGCTTTTTCGTTTAATGTACATAAAATCATGAGACGCTTTTAGTGCCTTAGTTTACCTCTCTACACTATGATGGCAATAAGTTTTTTTTTGTTCTTGGGACAACTTCAAATCACATTATGTGACGTCTGTGGCAAGGCGGCGAGCTGACCATGCAAGCGAGAGAGGCAATGAAGTTCATTTTTGAGAGAGTGAGTGAGAAAAACTTGAAAGCCTGATACGAACCGTTGAATCCAAAGGAATTACACTTATTTCAGGTCTCTTCCATCGTCTTCATTCTCCATATTCTTTCAAAGGTTTTCACACAGGATGAATCATGTAAGAATGTCAAATTGAATACCTATGTACTAGGACCATTAAGGCAATCTGGCTTTGTTGCCCGTGATTCTATGGGCACTTGCTACTACTGGTAATGCTAGTGGTTACTTACCTATTACCCAAGGCTTGGATGCAATTTTCTTGACTTCATTCCCAAAACATGTTTGCCTTAATTATGTTTTTTATTACCTTAAGGTTCACGCAAGGTCGTCATGTGCAGCGGTGGTAAAACTTGCCGACTTGGTGGATAAGGTCGGCGACAAAAATATCAAGTTTTACGCGCCGCTTGGTGTCAAAAATGTTTTTGACCGAAAGTTTTGGTGACGACCAGGACAAATATTACAGCACGCATTCCACAACCTAACATGGGGCTTTAATGATAATGCATTTCATCCTACAGCACCAGCAAGCCTTTCCGTAAACACCCTTTACCGTACCCTACGGCACCATAGTATCTTTTCAGACTTTATGGCAGCTCGACGACAAAAATATCCTAGGATTTTAAGTTGGTCGCTCGCTTCGGTGATTGATCGGCAATAAATCTTTGCCTATGGCCCGGCCAGTCGGCAGATGCGCTGTTTTTACCAGCCAACCCTCAGTGTCTCAAACAAGACAGCATAAAATACTGGAAAGATCTAGATATGGCGATTCCTCTGGCCGTAAGAGGATGTTTCAGTCGTTGCGATGCAACTCGTCGATGTGAGGTTGGCGGTAGCTTTCAATGCACCACGGCTTTGCAAGCGGCGTTTGCATTACAGTTCCATGATTGCCTACCTAGGTTTAATTCTTTTAGCGCTGCTGATTTCATCGATTGGCGGTTAAGGGAAACTCGTCGAAATGACCTAGTCAGGGAAAGATTGACTTGTGATTATGCAGACTGCCTTTGAATAATTTCTGTTCTTGAAAAGCAACAGAAACGTCTGTTGACTCGCGCAACAGAAAAGCAACGGAAAAGGCTGTTGACTCACCATGGCAATCGCAAGCACTTAGCCTTCCACCCATTGGAGAGAACCATGGGTTCGGAGCGGGGGGCTGATGGCACTCCTCAGGAAAGGGAATGCCAGGTGAGAACGCTTGTGAGGTGCCAAGTGATGCCGTGGTTGCGTTGTCCCTGATTGAGCATAATTATCAGTCAAATAGATCTTCAAATCAGGGTTTGTACGTAGTTGCTGTTCAATTCAGGGATACAGCCCCCTAAGGTTGTGAAGAAGCATGCCAAATCTGGGAGACAGACATTTTAGGCGGGGGAAATTGCATATCTTTTCATTGCTTAGACCCCACACTTATCTCTACAAACTATGCCTCTGCCCAAAATGCGATCATTTTATCAATAATTTGCTAGCATTGAAATTACAAATATTCCCAGTTCAACCTTCTCCCAACCAAGAGGCTCACTTTAAATAGGAGGTGTTTTTGTGGGATTTTGTCCCATTGCCACAGGAGTTCAGTAGAAAAACTGGCAGTTGGCTCTCTCTGAGAGCGACTTTGACTATTTGCTGATGATAGCACCCCTATTGTAGCAGGAAAAACTCTGGAAGTGAGTCATTCTGCAGTCCTTAACATTGAAGTGAAACATTTTCTAACGGAACCCTGAATGTAATCGCTATTTATATTCAGTGCAGGTTGTGAGAGCATACAGCCTAACTTGAACGCAGTCCACGCTGGCACTAGAAAATAAAATATGTCTGGTAGTGGCATCATGTCAAGGTTGTCAATTTTCATACATGATAGGGCGGGGAGGGGGCAGCAAGCCATAAGCCTCACAAACTTACCTTCCCTAAATGTTTTGGTCAACAGAGTGAGTCTGCTTTCTCATTGCAGGTAATTCTATTCTTGATTGTTTGGCCTTTTATTGAACATACCTTAATTTGAAAATCATTATGGTCATGGCCAGTGAACAATTTCCAGAGATGATATGGTTTATGTTACAGTTCATTTTTCCTAATATTTTGTAACCTCCCAGGTGAAGGTTATTGTTCGTGTTCGTGAAGGAGTGTCAGAACTGAGAGGGCCCAAATAAGAATTAAGGAGGGCCAAACCAACATGGGGCGGAGCAGGGCGTCCCAAATAATTTGATTTGGCACCCCTGCATCATGCGTGACAAGTGCCATAGGTGTCCTTTGGTTTGTTAGCTACCTAGTGTGCAAAAGGCTTTTTGACTCGCTGATTCAATTATTACCAATACATGCATGTTGGCAATGAAAGACACCATTCTGATTCACCAGGCAATTCTTGCAATGCAAAATCTGCAATGCGGATTCAATCTGCAATGCGGAAAATTCAATGCGGAAACAGCCCGTGTAAAATAAATGAAAAGCATGTTAGCCTTAAGTGTTAACCCTATCCCGATTGGCCGCCTTTTAACACGAACTGATAATGGGGATGATGCCCCTGCCATTTCCAACCAAATTAAGGTAGAGCCTCATGCAAGGAGAAAAAAAACACAAACAACAGCAGATTGTTCTCAACGAGATCTCGTGTGTTGTGGTAAGTTGCATGTGGCTACTTAACCTACTAGATCAAGTCAACTGCAAATTGTTTCTGGGAATCAGACTACTTCAGCTTTGCATGCTTATCTGTCCAAAACGATGCCGTGTAGCGACATGTAATATAATGATGTGCATTCTTTGTTGAATTTTGAGCACAGTAGTCTGTAGTTTAATCTGTTTTAATCCTACATTTAAAATGCTGAACTCCGTGGATATAACAGTGTCATACCTTTGAAAACGGTCGCAGAATCGTCGGTTGCCCGCGCCGGCTGTGAAACGTCGTGCAGACTTAAAATACGTCGCTTCTCAGAAACCAGAAAAAGTTAGAAACACGTTTTGATTGTAAAAAAACATGCAATTAAAGCGCCGGAAACCACTAAAAGAACTGTGCGCGACTGCAAAAGATGCTTAACTTATATTCTCGGAGAAACCTTAGGGAGGGCGTCGCATCGGCTCCCTTGGGTGAGGGTTAATATGTTGTTCAGAAACAGCTGACAGGCTGATGTGAAGCTATCGACAAACTTCAGTGCAGCTTTCTTGGTTTCTGGTAGCTGCTGCATGGCAAATTTTAAGATTACCAACATAAAGACTTGTTTTAATGGCAGCTGACTGAGGTAACCTGGCATGACCCGAGCTGATTGTACTGGGTCGTTTTGGTCACCTAAGCACTCCTCTGACTATTAAGGGCTCCGTCGCCGGAGTGATTTAGTCATCTTCAAAACCCTCTGAGCACTAAAGGTCTTCTTAACTGGTAAGAACTCTTTTGACCACTAGGAGGCCCCTTCAATCGCCAAAGAGCCCCTTTGGCTGCTCGATGGACTGCCTGACCGGTCAGAGGCACTATGGACACTCAGAAGTTCAGTAAATCCCCAAGGCTGCCTGCCAACTTACTGCCTCTCTTGCCGCTTAGGTATCCTACTCTAAGGGGCCTATCTAGCCATTCAGGGGACCATTTTTGCCCCAAGCAGTTCTCCAGCCACGGAGACTTCTTTCTGGCTGCTCTTGGTCCCTACTGAACTAGCCGTCAAAACCATCTAGCCACGACTGAGAGGTCGAGGCTAGAGATCGTGTGGGTTAAGGGGTGGGGTTGGGGGTGGGGGGGGGGGGGGGGGGGGGGGTGGGCATCCATTTTTCCCCCGGCCACTTAAAACGCAAAATCTAGGGTCTTGTGGAGGTGTGCTCATCGCTGTTTTTGCTGCGTGCGGTGTAAATAAAAATGTCCGTGTTGAATGAAAAGACCCCATCCTCTGCCTACTCACTGGGTCCCATTTGGTCACCCTGAGGCCCCTATTACAAATAACTGGGCCTCAACTAGCCACCGTGGACACTCAGGCCGCTTTAGGGACTGCATAGCCACTTAGGGCCCGTCCGCCATTTAAAAGTCCTCTCAGCACACAGCATAACCTCGGCATTACCCACGCCCTCTTGGACCGTTTTAGTGTGGTCGTTGAGATGTGCGCCGAGGAAACCAGAGACACAGGGCTCGATTTTCTCCCTTGCCTTTCTGCCAGGGTGACGCCATATAAGCAGGTGACACCAATAGCCTCAGATGCCCCGCGCGGCGCAAAGCCCCGCTGGCAACACCCGTTCACCGACTGTACTGACCTCGCGGCCTCCTGCGCACCCAAGCGCCTCTGGTCGTTCGTCGGCCGTTTTACCTGATCTGTGCCCTTCTAGCCGCTGAGTGACCTCTCTGTCTGCTGAGGAGCCTCTTGCGGATAGGTCCCTCTCTGACAGCTTAGGGCTTAAGCTGTCACCCAGACCCCCGGATCATGGGGGGGGACCTTTGATCACTTGCAGCCCTTCTGGCCATGGAAGTGTTCGTTTGGTTGCGGATGGCCCACTGGCCGCCCAGCGACCCATTTCTTCGTCATAGCATGCCTCTATGACTAAACAACCCTTTTGGACACCTGTTTTTGGCCGACAAGTGCTTAGGGCCGTGTCAGGCTACTGAGGGACCACTCTCGGGCCACTGAAGAGCCCTCTGACTATTGTGATGACCTCTAGGTTCTCAAGGCCCAGCTCAGAACCCTTTATAACGGCATTGCCCTTTGAATACTCGTGGTCCTTTCAGCTACACAGAGTCATTTTCCCAATTCAAAGGCCATCTGGTCACCAAGAAGCACCTCAGTTGCTTTCAATAGTGGTTCAACCTTAGACATGACCCTATTAAGGAGTCACCGTCTGCGTACAAGTGCACCGAAAGGCTAAGGTGCCCGATCGGCCAGTACAATCCGAGTGTAGTCCCCCGTCTGTGTGAAAGTGTGCCGAAAGCCTGGGGTGCTGGACCGGCCAGCAGAATCCGAGTGCAATCAGATAGAACTTTTGCTACACCCTTACAAAGGTTAGTAATCAGCTTGGAGGATCAGATTCTATTTTGAATAGCTTGGATTGAATTTTTCTATTAAAAATGGAGCTGCTGATTATCACGTATTAGATAAAGCCTTCGGATTCTTCCTGCACGGAAAATATATTGAAGTGCGACTCAAAAGAGCAGTGCATGCCAATGTTCAGTTACGAACTGATGTGTAGTTTTATTTGCGTGAAATTGAAAAAAAATCTTTAGGGTATAGTCCGGATAATGACAGACACATGAGCTCATCAAAACTAACAACTCCGCACCTTTTGGTGCATTTAAATCAACGACCAAACTGTTGAGCTTCTGTATGCAAAGGATGATGGAGGCGGCTAGGATCGGCAGGAATTGGTTTGCACCATATAGGTGGAAACACATAGAACTTCATTGCTCAAACGGCGGGAATTATTGAGCTTGAGCCTGGCTTTATTGTATCCTCATTACCAGGTATAAGCATATCACAATATTAGTAAGCATGTAACAGTTTCCAAAGTTGACCTGCAACCTTACATCAGTGTTTTTATTGCTTGTGCTCAGCGTGACAAGAATGTGAAAAACTGGTATTTGTCTTTTCACACAGTTCTGTGATCGCGTCTTTCCGTGACCCCGATGCATCCTTTTCCTAGCACGTCCTCCATTACCTCTTGTCTGACATTTGCGCACTCGCCTTCACCTCAATCTGAGCCCAACCCTGAACCCAACATATTGCTTATTTCTTTCCACGCAGCCCAACGGCCCAGTTTAACATGTGCGCCGGTGGCCGGTTATATACCCTTCGCTGGGATGGGGGGTCGATTTGACCCCCCCCGAGATCTCAGGAACAAAGAGGTCTAGAGACACCAAATTCACAAGGTGTGTTGGTCTGTATTCAAACTCATTTAAGCCAAATTTTGAGGGTCCTAGGTCATGACCTTCGGGTCAAATAAGGTCAAAGAAGTCAAGCTTCAAGCTGTTCTCCAAAGTGTTGCCAGAACCTATATACCTGTTCTAAGCATAAGGTTACACGCTCACTTAAGGTCAGTGACCTTGTTTAACTTTTCCAAGGTCATGGTGGCCAAAATAATAGAAGACCGCTTTGAGTTTTGCAGTTGAATAATCGACACAGATTATGCTAAACAGTATGTTCCTGAAAACAAATTGTTTCATTTTCGGTATTCTGACCTTTGACGCGCGCCCGGGTGGCCGGCTGAATACTTTTCTCTCGGGTGGGGGGTCGATTTGACCACCCTGAGATCTCGAGAACTAACATTTAAGGTCGGTGACCTTTTTCGACCTTTTGAAGGTCATAGTAACCAAAATCATACAGGACTGATCTGAGTTTTGCATTTGAATAAGCGACAAAGATTATGCTAGGTAGCACGTTCCCAAAAATGTTGATCTGGGTCAATTCAGATTAATGACCTTTTCTGACCCATAAGAAATCCATGAAAGATGTATAATGCGGTTCCTGCTGTCGATAAATTCGGAATGAGCACCAGAAACTATCCCATACAACAAGCCATAGTGTAACAAAACAGGCTGGTTTTGACCTTGGTCCAACCCTCATACCTGACCTTAGGTCGATGCCATTTGCTCATTCAACAGATTTGTTGTCTAAGAAAGCATTTCAGAGATGCATGGCTTGGTCTACCACTCCGATGTTGGATCAGATTCAGTGACTCCCTAGAAATTGCCTTCGCTGAAACCATGGCCTGATTTTGCCCTGTCATAGGTCAGTGACCTTACAAGTTACATATAAATTTTTGTTGTCAAACGACTTGCTATTCATTTGTCTACAGCTATGCAAAATTACGCCGCCGCGCCGTTCAGAAACTATGCTGGAAAAACCTTCGGGTGGGGTGGGGGGGGGGGGGGGGTCAAATAGACGTTTGACCCCTCCCCACCCGAGCACGTGTTTAGAAGTCCATGGAAGATGTCTTATGCGGTTCCCATTATCAATGAATTCGAAATGAGCACCAGAAACTACCCCATACAGCAAGCCATAGATTAAAAGAACAGTTTGGTTTTGACCTTGGTTTGACCTTCATACTTGACCCTAGGTCAATAGAATTCGGTCATTAAATTGTTGTGTCGCCTAAAAAAGTATCTCAGAGATGCATGGCTTCGTCTAACACTCTGTTGATCCATCAGATTGAACGATTCCGTAGAAATTGACCTCGCTGAATCCATGGCACGATTTTGGCCTGCTGTAGGACAGGGACCCTACAGGGCACAACTAATTTTTTGATACCACATGACCCGCTATTCAATTGTATACAGCTATCCAGAATTTGCCGCGGCTACGCCGCGCCATTCGGTATTATTCCGGAAAAACCCTTCGGGGGGGGGAATCAATTTGACCTCACCCCACCCGCGCCCGTGTCAAACCAGCACATCTGCACTGCTGGAGCGCAGCGAAAGGCGCCCACCAGGCAACATATGTCGCGCCAGGCTTGGAGCAGACCAAGGTGTGGTGGAGAGCATTATGATTGTTGGGATGGGGCTCGAAGCGCACACGTGGTTTCCATAAAGAGAGATAACATGGAGGAAACTTGCATGTTGGACGTCAGCCCCCGGTGATGCCTGCCACCGGTTATAATTCTGCCATATACTCAGCTGTTCTCGCTGTCGAGGTCCCTCGCCGTTTTCGGAAGTCCCGATCGTGGAAGAAGACTGCCTTTGTGGTGGGGCTATCTCGTTGTCCAGGGCCGGCGTGCATGCATTCTTCGCAGCAGCAGTTATCCTGGCATAAGTTGAATGGCATTGTACACATGCACATTTCGGTTATTTGCATGATATTGCAAGTTGCGGCGATGAAAGATGTTTTCGGTGATTTTCGATGTTTTCGGTGACAGCTGATTCCTGATGACGCTACTGGGCATGAACACCATTACTATTGGTATCGCGTTACGCTACTGGCGGCAATTTTGTCCGCAGAAATTTTGTCGGCGACAAAAAATATCCCATTACATCCCTGGTCATGTGCAGGATATTACAACACTTGGCAGTATTTAAAATTACCAGTGCTGGAGCTTCCTGTTTCCTGAAAATTTGCATGTCATGTGAAACATAGTGAAATATTTGTGTAAAGTTATCAATTTGGCAGTGCTAACGCCCCATCTAATGTTTTGTTGTATCATGACTGATGTTCATGAACTATGGTGATGGGGTGTTGATATTTCAAACCATTAGCATTAATAATGATGCATTTAATCATGAGTGGATATTTCATAGCTCTCGGCCTGCAAGGGTAAGGAAAAATAGACAAAACATGAAGGACACAACATAGTATTGGTAAAAATGTGTTCATTCAAAAAGTACTGTATTATTCCCACTGTCCTTTGCATCATGCACACACCTTCATTAATATTTTTATGCCCGTTGAAGCCAAAGTCTGGATAAGTTGCGAGGTGTATGGTCTGGCGGGCCTACATCCATAAATGGTCGTCAGAATAACAACATACACTGTTCATGCCGAACAAAGCCTAATTGTCTATATTGAATCATAGCAAGGCTGCAACTTAGCCAGATTTGAGATTTGGTACTCATGCTACTCGCAATTCCACTGCTTATCGTTCACTGCCAATCTCAACGATAATTGCACGCTGTGGAAAGTTCACAAACTGTCTAGAGTTGAGCGCAAAGGGAAGTAGTGATGTAACTATGTGCTCATTCATGATAAAACCAACGCACATTTCAACATTAATGTGCAACATGCATTGAAAATAACAACATTTCAAATCAATACAAAGCATTGTATCATGCTAGAGACTGCTGACAACAATCCGCGACATGATGGAACGAAAAAATGATGGAAGTTTGCCCAATGGAATTACAATCAAAGATATATTGATTTCAATACAATAGACATGTTCCATATAAAATAATTGAACAGATTGTAGGAAATTCTTTGCATGCTGAAAGCATGCGGTAAGTTCTTGCAGTCACTGTGGTGCTATGTGGTGTTAGTGGCCGCCGGTAAAATGGAGAAGCATGGCCCCGAAGCAACGGTCTAAAGTTGGAAGTCTAAACGGCTATGGAATCACGATTTTTCGTAAGCATTTGGTTTGTCCCGGATGTGCCGCTGCTAGTCAGACATATTGGTCGTTTCCGTCCGGTCGATTTATACAATTCTTCCCCTAGATGAGCTATATCCGCACCCACACAGCGTATACAGCCATCGATACCATGGATGATAAAGATCATGTTACCGAACTTTTATTGCTCGGAGCCTCAAATGAAATTTTCATTGCTGCCAATATCAATACCTTGGTTGAAATATCTGCAGGTGTCTGTGTAAAAATATAAAACTTAACAAATTCCCTTTGAGCGTCAGCCTTTTTTAAGTTTTGGGAGGTTTGGCATGGTAACCCTTCGTGAAGACAGGTATTATATGAAACTGCAAGATCGATTATGTCCGGTCTATACCAGAAAAGCCTGAGTAAGCATCCGCACTTGCTGTTTATGTGGAAGGACGGGAGTAAGTAGCTACATCTAAGAATATCGACATTGCCGTCTATGACCCCAGGTGAAACCACTTTGAAGGTGTCAAATAAATGTCAGCCACGAGCGATGCCAACTGACACGCTTCATCTATAACACGGACACAGCGATCGATTCGTCACCAGGCTATGGGCCGTGCGCGGAGCTGCGGCTCTGCCGGCTCAGGTGCAGCGCGCCAGCCATGCCAGCGGCGCGATGAAGCACCGACCCTCGCATGTCCCCAGTGGGAGCAGGTGACCATACGCACGACACCCACGCCGCGAAAGCCACCTGCCGCTATACTTGGCCGTCGTCCGTCCAGCCGACGTTCGCGTGGGCCACTCGGAAAACACGGCGCCGGTGCCCGCCTGATGGGTCAGAGGTCAGAGCCGACGCGTCACCCGGCCGACGCGTCGGAATCGACGCCCGTCGGGACCCGGGCGACCGGCGCGCGCGTGGACCCCCCACGCGGCGACGAGTGACGCGCGGGCGGCGCTTCTGCCTCGCGCGTCATGTGAGCGAGTGCCGGCGCTCCGTCAGAGGGCCTGTCAGGGGGCGCAGGGCGGGGGGCCAGCGAGCCGTGTCGCGCGCCGACCGCACCAATCGGTCCTGGCGAGGAACGAGCGTCTCGCGGCCAGGTCGACGGCCCACGCAGCGGTGTCAAGGCGTTTGAGTGCGGAATGCGCCTTAAACTCTCTGTGGGAGGACACGACGAAATGACCAAGTAATTACAAGGATGCTAAGCTAATTACTAAGAAAAGCGACGCAATATTCACAATGGCTCACATGGCTCCGTGCGTATGACTAGATTCGCCCCGCCGACAGCGTATTTCCGCCTTGGCCAGCAAATCCTTGGACGCTAGAAACAGTGCGCACGACCATGTAGCGTACTTTGTAATTCAATCAGGCATTTGGCGAGGACTAAAATGTAACCTCTTTCAAAACAAACTTACGTCAGTGAAACAGAAGTAATTACTTGACCGTCGTTAGTCAGAGGGTTTCTCAGGAACAGAGGGCACCGCCTAACAAATCCTTAGTCATTCAGACGGCCCGAACATGGCGACCTATGGAACGGCGGGTTATGCTCTCTGAGATGCGTCGTAACAGCTGATGTAGCGGCGGCAGCTTTCGGTTTCTAGATTTACTACTGTGAGGGGAGAGGACGCAAATGAGGTACGCCCCAGACATCGTTGTCGAATGAAGGCTCACCAAGCCATGTTATACTCGCGCTGTAAATATCTCTCCGAGGCGGAATGGAATGCCACGCTCCAACCGTCGCCATAAAGTCGACAAATGACGAGTGCACGCCGTAAAGCACTCTCTGATCTCCAGATCCAGCACTTCAGTTCAACGAGGCGGCGCGACATATGGCACAGCGGCGCTGTCGAAGGACACGGTCGGAGGCTGCCAGACTTGCCTGTCCGAGGACATGGTGGAAGCTGCCTGACTGACTGGCCGTCGGAAGACATGACCTCAGTCTGCTAGAATCGGCTGTCGGAGGACATGGGCGGAAGCTGCCAGACTGCGCCGTCGGAGGACATGGGCGGAAGCTCCCAGACTGGACTGTCGGAGGACATGACACCGGGCTGTCAGACTATGCTGTCGTATGACACGGTCAGGGCTGCCAGACTACGCTATCAGAGGACACGGCCGAAGGGAGTCAGACTGTGCTGTCGTATGACACGGTCAGGGCTGCCAGACTACGCTATCAGAGGACACGGTCGAAGGGAGTCAGGCTGTGCTGTCGGAGACTGCGACCGGAGGTTGCCAGACTGTCTGGGGTCACGGACGGAGCTGCCGCCCGTCTGACCTTTACCCCCACTCTCTTCGCCAGAGCACGCATCACTTACCCTAGACCGCACGGCGACAAGTGACCACTGCCAAGAAACAGTCACTTTGCGCAACAGCACCTGCCAATAAGCCATTTGCATGCATCACGATTTGCGGGAGCGCAAGCGCAACAATAAAAATTTGCATCTTATTTTCTCCGAGACGCCAGAAGCCCCGGCAACTAAACGCCGACGCAGCTTGTCTGCATCGCCACAGCCGGCCGCAACGCGGCTCCGCTGCCCCCCCCCCCCCTCCCCCCGCCTCCTTCCCGCTGCCGGCCTCGCTGGCTGATGCCGTCCTGGTAGCACTGCCAAAGCGGTGTGTCGGCAGGGGGCCGATAAGGGCCAGGAGCAGGCCAGGCACGTGCCGCGCCACCCCGCCGCCACGCAGCGCCACCAGACCTCTCGCTGGCGTACGAGCGTGCGCCGCCTGAAATATTCACCGTCTCATTTACCGGCGCCGTTTGTTTCCTCGCGCTGCGCTCCCCTGGGACCGGAAGGCGGGCCGGGCCAGCTGTCCGCCGGCCTCTGTGCGGGGTCGGCTGGTGCCGGCCACCTGGACGGCCGGCGCGTGGACGACGGCCACTGCCGAGTGGACAGACCACGAGAGAAGGCCGTGCGGACCCACATCTGTTGTTGCCGGTGACGTTGAGCTGCAATGTAGACAGACCGTGGCGGAAGGCCGTGCGGACCCACGTCTGTTTTTGCCGGTGACGTGCGCTGAGCTGCAGTGTGGACAGACCATGACAGAAGGCCGTGCGGATCCGCATCTGTCGTTGCCGGTGACGTGCGCTGAGCGGCCGTGTGGATAGACCACGAGAGAAGCCCGTGCGGACCCACATCTGTTGTTGCCGGTGACGTGCGCTGAGCTGCCATGTGGACAGACCATGACAGAAGGCCGTGCGGACCCACATCTGTTGTTGCCGGTGACGTTGAGCTGCAATGTAGACAGACCGTGGCGGAAGGCCGTGCGGACCCACGTCTGTTTTTGCCGGTGACGTGCGCTGAGCTGCAGTGTGGACAGACCATGACAGAAGGCCGTGCGGATCCGCATCTGTCGTTGCCGGTGACGTGCGCTGAGCTGCAGTGTGGACAGACCACGAGAGAAGGCCGTGCGGACCCACATCTGTTTTTGCCGGTGACGTGCGCTGAGCTGCCGTGTGAACAGACCATGACAGAAGGCCGTGCGGACCCACATCTGTTTTTGCCGGTGACGTGCGCTGAGCTGCCGTGTGGACAAACAACACTCGGCCGGCGCTTTGCGTTTTCTCTCTCCTTCAACTAAAATGAGCGTCCGAGGAGCTGCATATCTCTGCGCGTGTTTCTGAGTTATGACATCAACAGGCGTCAACGTGCAGACAAAACTAGAGCATCAACCGAGATAAAGAAACAACATCAACATTACTCAATACATAAAAACATCACGTACATCATAACGACATGCATCAACGTTCTGATGGTTCTACCTTACTCACTAATGAGCCCTCACACGGTCCTCTCCGCGCGTGCACCGCTTTCCAAGCCTCACCCTGAGCGCGTGAGGAGGCCGCGGTGCCAGCAGACCGCGCCGCCGGGCAAGGTGGGTCGGCCGGGGCTGCTCGTCAGCCGTCAGCGGCCGCTCGGGTCGACACGAGCCGGGTACACAGGGCCGCCTCCAGACGCTAACACGGAGCAGGCGCGGGCCGGCGGACGGACGCGCCGGGCCGCCGTCTGCGGAGCCGAGGCCCGGGCTCGCCGGCTGTCGCTGGGCCGTGTCGCCCCGGCTGCAGTTGGAGCGGCGGGGACTCTGGCCGCGCAGGCTGGCGCCGCACGGCTACGCTCCGCGCTCACTCCACATCAACGGAGTACAGAGAACAGTTTATTTGACATGCGTTCTGCAGCGTGGCTGGTGTTCTATTTAGGACGCGGCACTTGCGAACGTGGCTTGAAAATTATTTTAGGAATTGTGTTGGAAGGGTGGCCGACATGCACGTTCTCAAGCGTTACAGTGCAAAGCGCGCTCCTGATACGTGTTGTCGACAGCCATGTTTTGGGCTTGCCGAGGCTGGTGCGTGTCTGGACAAGCTGTCAACGTTGCCACTGCCTGCACTTCTAGCGTAGCAGCTTACGAATTCGTTGTGTAGAGGTATCCGCGGGCAGAACGTGGCAAATTCGCTCCCCCGAAAGCATGTCGCACAAAGAATGTCCGACGAGCGCCGTAGTTCCTTTTAATGGTTCTCATGGCATCAAGCTGCTATGTAATGAACGTCATCGATTTTTGCCCACAACTACAAAGGGTTGAGATCCTGCCGTGCCAAGCTATGTCAATGGCGTCAAGCTAAACCATGGAACTCTCAGAAATTAGCTATGGACCATAATGAGCGGTCTGTGTGTCAGTTGTAAGCTTAGGGCCACTCTAGGTCAATACCACACCTAGGGTTGCGTATTAAAAAGGCTCAGCGCAATTCTATGACATTTTCCAGCGTGTCAGTTGACAGGCCAGCGCTTCGTTTTTTCATCGTCTAAGAATTTTTTAAGGCGCACATTTGGTATGTATTTATAGGATGTCATATTGCAATTGCACATTTTTCTGGACTTTTACTGGACTGGACTGAATATCTTGTATTCGGTATAGAACAGTCCGTGGCCAGATGCTAAACCTAGCCTGCCCTAGTGCCTCTAGTGCTGTCCATTACTGGTCAGCATTGGGATAACTACTGTTGAGAGAAAATTGCACACAACGTGCCCCTCAGATCATAACAGAGCTTATTCTCTTTCGCCATCTGCTCAGCTTTAATACAAACAAGCTAGACATGAACCTAGTGCGACCCTGAAATTTCTGAGGTAATGACGAACCTTTGGAAGACAAAATCACCGAAGATTTTCGAGATAATTCTGACATTAAAATTCATAACAAGCGGCAGTGAGTACCCTAGTCGACATGATCCTCGATCACTACATTGATCTAGGTCATTTGTTGACAGCCGTGGCCCGACTTTGATCTGTTGAAAATCAGCTGGTCGGGAGAGAGAGAGAGAGAGAGAGAGAGAGAGAGAGAAGAGAGAGAGAGAGAGAGAGAGAGAGAGAGAGAGAGAGAGAGAGAGAGAGAGAGAGAGAGAGAGAGAGAGAGAGAGAGAGAGAGAGAGAGAGAGAGAGAGAGAGAGGAAGAGAGAGAAGGAGAGAGAGAGAGAGAGAGAGGTGTGTGTGTGGTGTGTGTGGCGTGTGTGTGTGTGTGTGTGTGTGTGGTGTGTGTGTTGTGTGTGTGTGGTGTGTGTGTGTGTGTGTGTGTGTGTGTGTGTGTGTGTGTGTGTGTGTGTGTGTGTGTGTGTTGTGTGTGTGGTGTGTGTGTTGGTGTGTGTGTGTGGTGTGTGTGTGTGTGTGTGTGTGTGTGTGTGCGCGTGTGTGTGTGTGTGTGTGTGTGTGTATGACCCGGGAAAAGCGCAATGGTGGAAGTCCACCTCCCGGACACGGCCAACAAATCGGCCCACATAGAACACCGCAGCGCGGTAAGTTGGCCGCCTTTCAGGGACTGCTACACTCGCGGCATTGCGCACCACACAGAGCGACTCCAGCCTCTCAGAGCCTTCGCGAGTCATTGGAGCCGTCGGTGGAGTTTGACACTTGGGACTGGCGGTCTGGTATGTTTCCGGAGGCAGGGCTTCTGACGTGGTCATCTCCACCCCCCGTTACTAGCTAGCGTTTGGGCATGGGCCTGGAAGTGGTATGCCAACAGCCTATAATTTGGGCTATTGATCTGGGGTTGCACATAAAAATAAGGATGAATCAATCTTATCCCTTTTCCCGCACGAACCTTCCGTCCCACGACCTGTTTCGGGTGAAGGGTAGGAGTGGGGGGTTGGGAGCAATCCCACCTCCTCCCTATACGAATTCGGGAATGCTAGGTCGATTTTGGAAATCCGATAGCGTTTGATTTCTAACCATATAGTCTACATTTCTTAAACAAAATCTTTCGTGAAGTTATAATTGCTGACATCAAAAGGCAGGAACAGTGATGTATTTTTGATGTGGCATCCGTCACGTTTTTTGACCGTGTATCGAGAGAATGCAAAACACTGAATATCATGAGGCGCACAAGTGGGTTTCTATTGATACTAATACGAAGCAAATAGGAGGATACCTTACTTCGTTGTCACAAAAGAAGGAGCAACCAAACATTTGCACACAGGCGGTTCCGGGATGTCTGATGGGGAGATGAAAATGGGAAGGCCTACTGCTACGCGCCGTACATGAAGTATATACGTGCTATATTGTACCCATAGAGCAACTATGGACATATGCCACGAGCGCATTTAGTTTTTTCAAAAGCGGGGTGGTTGAGACATTGGATTGGGGCGCGGCTCACGTGGCGTCAGCCGACGGTACGCTGCTGGTGGCCGCGTCTCCGTGTGCCACAGACCAACGGTCCTTCGGGCCATTTCCAGACTCGCCTGTGACACAAACCTTTTAAGATGTTTTCACTTTGCAGATGTAAAAGAGATGAAATGAAACATGACAGAGGGTCCTCATCTTCCGGTCATAGAGTTTCCCTTGCTTACATCAGTGGCGGTGCCATCGCACAAGGTATTTTGTCTTGCTCCACCAGCTTGTAAAATTGGGAAATTTTCCCCACTTATGGCATTCATAACCAGCTTACTGCTGACAATGGTGTGTGACCCTATAGCCCTTGGCACTGCTGTTTTTCAACACCTGAACACCGTGATATATATATATATATATATATATATATATATATATATACATAACTATGGATATGAGGCTTCACATACGTATACATAAATAGTTTTGAAACTACTGCATGTATTTTAATATGAAACTATACATATGTGTGTATGTAAAGTTTGTGTTGAAATATTGTCGGAAGAAACATTTGCATCTAGACCATAAAATATATCATACATGCATACATTAGCAGCCCCTAAGACACTTCCACTCATTGAATTTCATAATTTTCATACCTTCTAATCATTGAGAACGCATTTTTTGTGCCCTGGAACCATCTCTGCCCATGCTGTGTTTGCATATTGTAGTGGCCATACTTATTCAACGAAAGTATAGTGCCTCCTGTGAAAACGGGCAAGTGCTCATAGATCTGGGCGGATGTCATAATGCCAAGGTCGCCAAATTTCACTAGAAGATCCCTCCCAATGCAGAGGCCTGGAGTCGCCCTTCGCACGTCATTGCCCGAAATCTTGTCACGAAACGTGGTAAAAAAAAAACTTGAAAAAGTTAGAAAAAATTCCAACAAGCTCCTCAACAACGTTTCTGGGTAAGGGCAGCAAAGTACCCAAACGGGGGATCCACCCTCCAGCAGTACTGTCGCCGTGCGCCTAGAAAATGCTGCTCCTAGACAGGCCGAGCCGACGGTGCAGCATCGTCGATTGCCTGGATGCCTCGTGGGCATCGGTGATATGCCCAGATCAATGTCGGCGTGCCACCCCGACAGGCTCTGTACATGACCGACTGCCAACCAAACGGCTCCATCTTGCCAATGTCGTCACCAACAGATCCCGCGGACAACACAACGATGACAAGACGCGTAGACTAACAATGAACTCAGATTGTCAATTTTACTGTCGCGCATTTAGACCAAGACATTTAGGAATGAATACTGGTTGAAGACTCCCCCCCCCCGACGTGTGCATTACGCAAACGAAATGATTTTTTTTTGCAGTCGGCTCCGAGGCTCGTGTCTAGGTCCTTTATTTTCTTTGCTCTTGCAATGGAGGCAGGAATGGCAGCACTGGTGGAGCTGTGTCATAATTCATAGCATCCGTTGTACTGAACGTGAACTGGCCGTGCGGCAAACCCCCCCCCCCCCCTTCATTCCCCGCCAGCAACGCCGATCTCTCTTCCCATTCCAACCTATCGGTATGCCTGCATCGTTCAGGTCCTGAATAATAGTCACCACAAACCGTTTGGCCGTGCTGATACATGCGTGAATAACATGCAGCGCTTAGTAGTCGCCCACGCTGTGTCAAACCCGTAAAGACGAGCCCAGAAGGATCAGACCTGCGCATATTTTCAGTCGAGGTTCTTAGTCGCCAGCCCTCGCGGCTTTGCGGCTTTCGACAGCCTTTTACTGACTTCGTGATGTGGGGAATATATACTGGACTATAGCAGCCCAACGGCCCCGGGTGTAAATTCGAGAACGCGCCGCGTTCCTTTGCCCCAACGAACTGGAACGGTTAGCTGGCAACTGGCCAAAGGATCTGGCACGGAAGTTGTGTCGTGGCGCTGCGTCCATCTGGCACGGAAGTCGTGTCGTAGCGCTGCGTCCATCTGGCAACGGAAGTCACATCGTAGCGCTGCGTCCATCTGGCACGGGGAGATCGCGTTGTAGCGTTATTTGGTGTACATAGAATAATAGATTGCTCCAGCTGTTTCTGCTGCCTGGATAAAAAGGAAGGAGACTATAATTCAGCTGGGCTGGGCATTGGGCAAATATTACTTGGGTAATGAGCCCAGGTAGTAAAATAAAATAGAATAGCACGTGCCCTGAGCCGATATTTTGAAAGAGCTTTGATGGAGCGAGCCTCGATCAAAGCATCTACCCCTCAGGGGTCACGCCACTAGAGGACCAGTAAGGCAGCGGGAACAGACTAGCCCTCCTTGCAACGAAGCAGGGTAAAAGTAGGCTTTGCTCTCCCCCCTGAAGTTTTTCAAACCAAGATCTATTAAAATCGGCGGCGTGATTGGTTTCAGTTACCATTTAGCAGACGCCAGTTTTCAGGGCGAATGCGCACTGAATTTAGTGAAGCAATTGGTACCAGTTTTTGACGAATTTCATCATCATCTTCTTACTAACGCGCATATCAAAATAAGACAATATATGTCAGTGCATTCAATGAAAGCGCTGCACATCGCAAACAGCACATTTCGCGGCGTGCTGTAAATTATGTTGACGTCTGACCTAACTGCACTGTTCGACCTACGGGAAAGATAACATAAATTTTTCGTTTTGGTAATGCTGCTTTATTGCTTGAGCTTCGACGGTGTCATTACTACTCGCCGCGCCCAATTTTGTCCATGCTGAAGTAGGTGGCATTTGTGCATGTGATGATGGCAGATCGAGCGCCAGTTGAAAGCGTTTGGCCTGGGATGGGGCCCTCTCGGCTGCGCGATCTGGCCGCTCCCACAACCGCAACTATCTGAAAATGTAATATGAACGAACCGAATAGATGTGTATGAAACTAGAGTGACTCAGATATCCAAATTCGGTCTGCTTTTAAGATATACCCGTGATACATTAGGTTCTTATTTAAGAAAACATTAGAATGCTTTTGGTCCGTTGATAGTGATGTAAGAAATGGAACCGCCTATGTAGCAGCATTTCGGTTAAAAAAGAGAAAACTATACTAACACAATAAAAAGCGTCAAAAATGGATGTAGCGTTTCGATAATGGCACTACTGTAACGGGTCTCTGATGTTTTGTGCCAGGCACCATGACTGTTTTCTACATTGATTTTGATTGATTCATCCCATTGGTTTTTGCTAACTGCCAATCCAAAAGTGACAATGAGTCAGCGAGCTGGATCAATGTAACTTTTTTTTTAGGCCAGCGCCCGGACCCCCTCTCATATTGACAGCAGAGGTGTTCAGCTACACGAATGGCAAACAAACTTTAGTGCTGAGCGGTATTTCTGAGGTGCCCCAGCCTACCGCCCTTCCGAAGTCAAGCTAGTTGCGCCTCGAGGCGCGTTTCCAGGGAAATACCTTCAGGCTGAATGCGTTCAAAACGCAAGGTGTATGCACGCGGCAAAAGCAGGCCGATTGGCAGATCTCTCTCTTACTCACACACACACACACACACACAGCAACCACACACACACACACACACACACACACACACACACACACACACACACACACACACACACACACACACACACACACACACACACACACACACACACACACACACACACACACACACACACACACACACACACACCCACACACACACACACACACCCACACACACACACACACACACACACACACACCACACACACACAACACACACACACACACCACACAACACACACACACACACACACACACACACACACACACCACACACACACCAACACACACACACAACACACACACACACACACAACACACACACACACACCACACACTCTCTCTCTCTCTCTCCTCTCTCTCTCCCTCTCTCCTCCCTCTCTCTCAACCTCTCTCCTTCTCTCCCCTCTCTTTCCCTCCATTCCTCCCACTCTCTCTCTCCTCTCTCTCTTCTCTCTCTCTCTCTCTCTCTCTCTCTCTCTCTCTCTCTCTCTCGAAGTATACATGAGGTCGAATGGTTATGTCCTGTGGTCCGATGACGACCTCAGGCCAACAGTCTCTTTTGGTTTCGCTGTACCGCTTTATGTAGGAGTAATATTGGCCAGCATACCCTATTCCCTGACATGGAACTGTCACAGCCACCCGCCATGACCTCATTGTGCGTCATTCCAACGTCAGCTCATCATCGCAACGTCCCACCTCCTCAGGTTACGGGCACCACCAGGGCCCTCCAGATGAAGAAAGACCACGACAAGAGCGAAAAACTCAAGTGGTACCCCGAAGGGAAATTCTTACGGAAAACAAGAGTGCTCGGAGTTTGAATTAGTTTAACCCCACGAGCTGCTGTTTGTTTGCCCTCGCTTGGGTTCTCCAACACAATTACCGGCAAACTGCTCCAACGGCTTGAAACCTCATAAGTTGATTGACCAGATCATGCTGGGTCTTCCAAAGCCACGCCATGGACGCTACTCTAGGAAACGAATCTGGCTGCTAGCTAGATTATGTTTTTATATATTTGGAATTAGGCTAGCTCTCCCAGCCAATGTTGTTATGTGTTAGCCCACTCGTGGCAATAGGCTGAAGCATGTTGCGTAGCTTCACGTGGCGTAGTACCATGTACATATATATATATATATATATATATATATATATATATATATAAGTTCATGCAATTTAAGCACTATACAAACGCATATGAAATACTTGAAGCACTCCCACTTGTGGCTTAGCACAAAAGGTCATTCTAGGTCAATTTTATGCTACTCTCTGCACACAGCATAGAGTTGGTAACCACCAAGCATACGTCACACTACATATTGGGTGCTTTGCAAAGGATTACGGTGCAAAACGTTTTAAAACTTTTTCAAAAACTTTCAGCGCTTATCTCCTAACCGCACACTTTATCAGCAATTTTTGGCTAAAGATACTTCGAAAAGATTTAATCACATGTATGTAAAGACGCATTATCTGATAAAATTGCAGTCAACTGGCTATAAGCAAATCATGCTTTCATAGACAGCTTTAATGTCATATCTCTTTCTGCCAAACTTTCCAAACTGATTAAAAACATTCGGTGGCATCTCTGACACAGACGCGACAAAAAATTATTCCTTGCAGAATTGTGCAATATCTGCTAAAACCTTATCGAACCGTTTTTAAAAGCTTTTTACAAGTTTTTCAATGCATTAATACATCGCAGAAACGACTATGGGTAAAAACCCGGCATGGCCAGCCCATAGTATCGCGCTGCCAGGACCAAAGGTCTTTCTCCAAATGAGCTCCGATCGTGCGGCATAGTGGCGACCATGCCGGCACATGCACATATTTGGAGCACTCAGACTGGCCTTAAAGGAAGTGTTCCACATTTGAAAACATTGAAGGGGCATCAGATATGATGAAATAGGCTCATTAGTAACTATTCATATATTTTTAAGTGGAAGAGACCGCTATAGACAAGCCAATGTCTATGTGTAGTAAATATGCTCCTCAATACGTCATTGCTTGATTACGTTATCGCACCTTGCACAAAATTAGCTGAGATCCAATTGACGGTCGTTACATCTGGAAATCGTGCACACGAGTGCCAAATATGAACGACGCCATTTTATTTTCTTGGCCTTAATCGCCGTATGGCTATTTGAATGACAGAATTTGAATGACATTATTATGGCATAGTGGATGCCTGGGTGACCATGAAAAAGCCTTTCCGAAATAATGTGCATATATTCACGGGCGTGTAGTTCAGAAACTAGAAGAGGGATTCCGGACTTAGAAAGTGTGTCTAGTGTTTTCGATTTTCTAAATACATGCCTAAGGGGAGTTTTGCAACTATCTATGGTTGTTCATTTTGGTGCTTAAATGTATGTTTGGGTGTTGCAGTAGTTTTTATTTATTTATTTTTATCGATCGCATCAATGGATATGCATGAACAAATACAATGGTACAAAATGAGCCAACCACCGGGCAGAGGAAAGGACGAATGCATTAGCTTATATGTGGCGAGTAACTGCGCGCTAGTGGCATGGCCATTATCTTGGTCGCTGCGGTCTCGTGCATATAGGGAGTACGCTGGCGGCATAGAGTGATACGTTCTTGAAGATCCCTTGCGTAATCCGAAACGAAAATTATGACACCCTGAACATGTTTGGTTTACCAGCGACGTCGCCGCAACAATTTCAGCCCATGCGCCTTGGTATTTCGAGCGATGAATTCAGTGCACGTGCATACGGAATTCGGTCATTGATTTCAGGGCATAGGAATCTTAGCCGCCTATAGGTGCTGCCAGAACAATGTAGAACAATAACGTTTGCTTAGAGCCTAATGTAGCCGAATGACACGACGCAATACTTCCGCCTCATCTCAGTACAAAGTAAGCTAACATGAATCAGTCCCGGTGTGAATCAACTGACCAGCATTACCATGCGTGTAACCCCGTACACCCGCAGCCCTCAGCTGAATACAAAAAGAGGAACATCAGCATAATGGTCGCCGCCATCAGTGCTTTCGCAAGCTGCTGTCAGTGCTGACAAGCGACATCCTCGAAAAGCCATTGGCTAGGGCTAACGATGCCTTCTCAATGACACCAATGTGTTTAGTAGTGAATATGGCCCGTGGGCTACACGTTAACGTCGTTCTTCCATACGAGCCAAATACATGTTTTGGCGGGGGCTGTAGCAATGTGTCGTCAGCGGAGGCGAATTGGTAGAAATCAATGACACCAAAATTTTTTAATCGAATTTCCCTACCATCCCATGCGCACAGTTATAAATCCCACCTTCACTAAACACACTCCCTTTAAGAAAGGCAGGGCTGTGAATAACGCCGAATGACCTTCGAGATAGCTATTTCACTTCAAAACCCCACACAAATGTGGAGCATCCCTTTAACTAATGAACATCACGCAATCGCGCCGTTGTCTAAGTGCCTTAGCCTGACGCTACCTCCAACTTTTTTGAGTGACCTTAAGATCACCCACGCAGATGTTGTCTGGGTCGTACAGTCTAGAAGTATTGATCGTAATCCCACCAATCAGTTGATTCCCTGCTCCCCC
>NW_023596576.1:25367153-25383319 GCF_011947565.3 Pollicipes pollicipes | reverse complement strand
ATATATATATATATATATATATATATATATATATATATAAGTTCATGCAATTTAAGCACTATACAAACGCATATGAAATACTTGAAGCACTCCCACTTGTGGCTTAGCACAAAAGGTCATTCTAGGTCAATTTTATGCTACTCTCTGCACACAGCATAGAGTTGGTAACCACCAAGCATACGTCACACTACATATTGGGTGCTTTGCAAAGGATTACGGTGCAAAACGTTTTTAAACTTTTTCAAAAACTTTCAGCGCTTATCTCCTAACCGCACACTTTATCAGCAATTTTTGGCTAAAGATACTTCGAAAAGATTTAATCACATGTATGTAAAGACGCATTATCTGATAAAATTGCAGTCAACTGGCTATAAGCAAATCATGCTTTCATAGACAGCTTTAATGTCATATCTCTTTCTGCCAAACTTTCCAAACTGATTAAAAACATTCGGTGGCATCTCTGACACAGACGCGACAAAAAATTATTCCTTGCAGAATTGTGCAATATCTGCTAAAACCTTATCGAACCGTTTTTAAAAGCTTTTTACAAGTTTTTCAATGCATTAATACATCGCAGAAACGACTATGGGTAAAAACCCGGCATGGCCAGCCCATAGTATCGCGCTGCCAGGACCAAAGGTCTTTCTCCAAATGAGCTCCGATCGTGCGGCATAGTGGCGACCATGCCGGCACATGCACATATTTGGAGCACTCAGACTGGCCTTAAAGGAAGTGTTCCACATTTGAAAACATTGAAGGGGCATCAGATATGATGAAATAGGCTCATTAGTAACTATTCATATATTTTTAAGTGGAAGAGACCGCTATAGACAAGCCAATGTCTATGTGTAGTAAATATGCTCCTCAATACGTCATTGCTTGATTACGTTATCGCACCTTGCACAAAATTAGCTGAGATCCAATTGACGGTCGTTACATCTGGAAATCGTGCACACGAGTGCCAAATATGAACGACGCCATTTTATTTTCTTGGCCTTAATCGCCGTATGGCTATTTGAATGACAGAATTTGAATGACATTATTATGGCATAGTGGATGCCTGGGTGACCATGAAAAAGCCTTTCCGAAATAATGTGCATATATTCACGGGCGTGTAGTTCAGAAACTAGAAGAGGGATTCCGGACTTAGAAAGTGTGTCTAGTGTTTTCGATTTTCTAAATACATGCCTAAGGGGAGTTTTGCAACTATCTATGGTTGTTCATTTTGGTGCTTAAATGTATGTTTGGGTGTTGCAGTAGTTTTTATTTATTTATTTTTATCGATCGCATCAATGGATATGCATGAACAAATACAATGGTACAAAATGAGCCAACCACCGGGCAGAGGAAAGGACGAATGCATTAGCTTATATGTGGCGAGTAACTGCGCGCTAGTGGCATGGCCATTATCTTGGTCGCTGCGGTCTCGTGCATATAGGGAGTACGCTGGCGGCATAGAGTGATACGTTCTTGAAGATCCCTTGCGTAATCCGAAACGAAAATTATGACACCCTGAACATGTTTGGTTTACCAGCGACGTCGCCGCAACAATTTCAGCCCATGCGCCTTGGTATTTCGAGCGATGAATTCAGTGCACGTGCATACGGAATTCGGTCATTGATTTCAGGGCATAGGAATCTTAGCCGCCTATAGGTGCTGCCAGAACAATGTAGAACAATAACGTTTGCTTAGAGCCTAATGTAGCCGAATGACACGACGCAATACTTCCGCCTCATCTCAGTACAAAGTAAGCTAACATGAATCAGTCCCGGTGTGAATCAACTGACCAGCATTACCATGCGTGTAACCCCGTACACCCGCAGCCCTCAGCTGAATACAAAAAAGAGGAACATCAGCATAATGGTCGCCGCCATCAGTGCTTTCGCAAGCTGCTGTCAGTGCTGACAAGCGACATCCTCGAAAAGCCATTGGCTAGGGCTAACGATGCCTTCTCAATGACACCAATGTGTTTAGTAGTGAATATGGCCCGTGGGCTACACGTTAACGTCGTTCTTCCATACGAGCCAAATACATGTTTTGGCGGGGGCTGTAGCAATGTGTCGTCAGCGGAGGCGAATTGGTAGAAATCAATGACACCAAAATTTTTTAATCGAATTTCCCTACCATCCCATGCGCACAGTTATAAATCCCACCTTCACTAAACACACTCCCTTTAAGAAAGGCAGGGCTGTGAATAACGCCGAATGACCTTCGAGATAGCTATTTCACTTCAAAACCCCACACAAATATGGAGCATCCCTTTAACTAATGAACATCACGCAATCGCGCCGTTGTCTAAGTGCCTTAGCCTGACGCTACCTCCAACTTTTTTGAGTGACCTTAAGATCACCCACGCAGATGTTGTCTGGGTCGTACAGTCTAGAAGTATTGATCGTAATCCCACCAATCAGTTGATTCCCTGCTCCCCCCCCCCCGTCCATTAAGGTCATGTTTCTGCCGTGGTGGCCCCATTGCGGAGCGCGTAGCTTCACTCTGTCATCTGTTCCTCGGCGGGCCAGGGAGACGGTCTGGCGGTCAAGCTTCGCTAGAGGTGTCGCCAGCTCTGCGGGGAGTCGCATCAAGCCGCGATGATGCGACTCCTCGCCAGCTCAGCGGGGAGTCGCATCAAGCCGCGATGATGCGACTCCTCGCCAGCTCTGCGGGGAGTCGCATCAAGCCGCGATGATGCGACTCCCCGCCAGCTCAGCGGGAAGAGTCGCATCAAGCCGCGCAAAGTTCTGTCCTCGCCACCCATGACCGTGGACTCGCGCGACAACCCGAAACGGCGTCAGCCTCGGAAAACATACCCGTTCCAGGCCGGCTTCCAAGAGACTCCCCGGGCAGACTGAAATGCTTTTAGCTGAGACCTGTAGAAGTAGTTTGCGTGGTAGTACGTTTTCACGGAGCGTGTTTTGCAGACAGGACATGCAGTACGGTAGCACTGTGAAGGCATTTCCGTTGTTTGCTCAGGCCTGGTCAGAAGTCGGTGGTCTGCGACTTCTGCGCCCGCATTTGTGGTGCTCTCGGTGCTTGCTATGCGCTGAAATGAAAGGCACTATTTTGTTCTCACTTACGTCAGAATGACGAAACCCAAGTCCGCGAGCGTCGGGTCTTGGGGGGGGGGGGGGTGAGGGGGCGTCCGCGCAGCCGTCTGTGCGTGCGGGCCAGCTCTTCAAGCTGCAGAGGTGGGCGCAGGTTCAGCCGCACGCACCTGCCTTCTAGCATTTGAGAACATAACACCGTATGCACTAAATGTCCGACAGGCATGCCAAGGTAGTACCACCGGTTTGCCGACGTATGATCCCTTCCAGCCCGTAACTCATGAATGGTCCGTGGTGTGTGGCATACTTTACTGAAACGGGGGAATCTTTGCACGGCCGTCTTAATTTGGGTGGTCCAACAAGATGTAGCACAACGTTGGAATCTTCGAGCCACAGCCAGGAAACTCTTCAATGTCTAACAGTTCACATAACCTGACAAAGGTCCGGGTCCCTCAAATAATGCATATATTTAGCTCCTCCGCTAATCTTATAACATTCAACGAATTACGCATTGGCAAGCACACCAGTTCACTTCATGAGCATGTCCTAGAATCGCGACTGAAGTCGAACACAATCTAGAAAGGGATTTAATGAACTACAGCCTGGTGATCGAGCGAGCCACGCGATTAATGGACGTGAGTTACGACTCTGTCCGAGCGCCGAATATGACGCAGAAATCGAGTCGACAAGATTTATGACCCGCGGCATATCCTCGGGCACGGCGAGTACGAACACAACAGCAACACTCACGCGACCGTTCTGGCCGATCACCAGAACTCGGTAGTGAGCGGTGCCACAGCCGGCGGGGGTCGCGGTCAGGTCCGTCACATGCGTCAGCCCACAGGTCACCACCGGGCCAGTCGACACCCCGCCCCCCGCGCACGAGTCGAATCTGCCCGCCCTGCAGTGACATGTTTACGCATTTATCATCCGCTGGCAAGCGACGGCTGCCGACACGT
The DNA here is from genome assembly GCF_011947565.3 of Pollicipes pollicipes. Classification (NCBI taxonomy): domain Eukaryota; kingdom Metazoa; phylum Arthropoda; class Thecostraca; order Pollicipedomorpha; family Pollicipedidae; genus Pollicipes; species Pollicipes pollicipes. Next base: position 25,379,319 of record NW_023596576.1, on the reverse strand, counting down.
ACGAGACTGTCGCTTCTGACCACTTTCGACACACTGATACTTCTGATCCATTTCGGATTCTTGATGTTTTCATGCATCCGGCCAGCCGCCAGACGCTTCCAGACGGAATCAACGACCGTGTCGCGCAAACACCTGTCCGTTCATCCTACGAGATATCTGACGACGTCATATTGGCGGGAACAAACACCATGCAACGGACTCCAGACACCCATCGGCATACTGTAGACACCGACCGACGGTTTGCAGCATTCTTCATTCATTTTATGAGACATCTGGTTCCAGATACGGTTTGACAATTTCCAGGTATTGTCCAAGGGACTCTCGTCTGGCATGAGCTCTCGGCACCAACCTGTCCGTCCGACTCAAGACACCGTCCGACGGCGTGTATAAACATCGTTCGACAGTGCACGATACCAGTCTGAAAGTGTGCGGACACTGTTCACCAGACACTATCCGACTCCAGACATCACCCAGACAGCACAGGCCGCCCGACCGGCCGACATCAATCGTGAAGCCAAAATGCCTTCCGAGCGTCGATCCGTCGCACGACCACACGCATTCATCCTGCACGCTTTCATAATGCGAGCAGACACAACAGATCACAAAGCGACTAACGGCGATAATTTGATATTTACGATAATTTGACATATTTATAGATAGCTCGATTTCACACCGTACGACTAACGTCATATGCCGGTATGTGTGTATACAATGAGCGCATGTACACGCGGCTGCGACGCACTGTTTCGTCCAATAACACGCAGTGCCCCGCACACCAACCTGCTCATCACCACAGTCTGGTGCCGACAGCCCCACCAGCCAGCGGCCTCGTCGCCCCTGTGGCACGGTCCGGCGTCCTGTCCCGCACGCTCGAGCCTGGTGGGTCGGCCGCGCCGTCGGCCGCCGCGCCACGCGCCGCCGTCGCCGCCGCCGCCGCCGCGCCGCGCGCCGACCGGCGGGGCTGCCGGCTGCGGGGGCGGCTACGCCCGCCGCAGCGCGCCGAACAGGTGCAACACCGCCAGCGTGAGCACGGAGAAGGCGCTGGGCAGCGCGCCGCTGCCGCCCGTCTGCATGGCCGCCGGCTTCTCACCTGGGGACACGCGGGTCACGCTGGTCAGAACACCGTCGTCGGGCACAGGGCAGGGGCGGTCAGGGTGGGGTCTTGAAGTACAGCGCAGGCCAGGGAAAAACCACGGGGTACGGCTTTCAGGGGACGACCTGGGGGTGCAGAGCTCGTCGGCGCAAAGCTCGAAGGTACGATTGTTTTACGACATCTGAACGGAATGTAGGGCTGTCCACTATCCAGTTCCAGGAACGCATCATCACTGATGACGTAATGTGGGATTCTCAGTGGTGGTGAACTACTGCTGTGTAGGCACATGTTTATCATTGATGTGTTGATAACGTGTCGACCCAATATGACCGTGCAATGTGTCCAAAAAAAACCTCGTTTTCAGAACGCTGCTTGATGAAGCCTTATTACTTATTCATGACTTGAATGACAAAAGCCTGTAAGTGTTTCAATGGGTTGTTTCCACATACGAATGTGGGCAGGGGAGTTTGTTTTTGGCCGCGCGGTTGGCAGTTCATTCCCGGTAGTCGATTAAAGCCATGTCTTAAGGTAGCACTTATTTGCCTATCGTGTGCGTCTGACGTGCGACCAAAACTTCCCAATACAAAGTGATATTGGGCAAGTCTTAGCCTGCTCTGGAAAAGAAAAGAAGCGTCTGAAAACAGCAGGGAATATACCAGAACATCGTACCACCCCAAACCGCCAAGAGGACTAGAGGAAGGCTAAGACAAGTTTCAGAGAACATTTGGCTGGTCGGTCCTTTTAAAAGCAGCCTGTTAGTAAAGCACGCCCATTACCGCCGCTGGATTGCACAAAACAAACGCGGAGAAGCGAGCACCACCTCCAGGGCAACCCGACGGCGTGCGCTGGAAGATTCGGTACGCAACGCCCGCAAATCTACTTTTGAACACGAGGAGATCATCTGGGGTACATCACCGATCGGCTAATCTCAGGTCATGCAAGCTGAACAGTTCAGTCATCTTATACATATGTGAAACAGTGCTAACATGCAAATCTATAGCGCTTTACCTAAAACCGGTACGATCAATGCTCTTCTGTAAACGTTTTTACAAATGCTAATTCCGTTGGTTCCAGATTTCAAATTTTTCACGAATTTCAGTTCAAATTGGCGCGCAAAAAAAGGATTTTGACGTGTGCAAAATCGAGCGTCATGCCCAGGGTTCAGATGCCACGACGCCAACTAATCAGATAAGTGAGACATTAAACATATAAATAAGTTAAACTAACTGCACTTATTTTAACTAACCCAAACATTCATTTCTTTGGAGGTTATGACTTAAAACCTATAATGCAGGAGTTTCCTGGATAACAACACATTAGTTTATGGGTCACCGGTACAACACAACACGATCATACAGCATTTAAAGACTTTGTACTTCGTCTCTCTAATGCACTAAAATGATGTACTGCATGTTCCTTGTATCAGAAATACTTTTAATGAACATTACATTTTTCGTTATGGTTGAGAACGAAGCTTCATCGGGCAATAACGATGCTTCTAAAGGGCTTTATGAGCCGTTTGATATACCAGACGGTATTAAGAGCCATTGTCGTCTAAGTGGGCCAGCGAACTCGACTTTGACCTTTGATACGTGACGTAATGTCTCGGACGACATGTCGCCGACATAAAAATGTGTGACTTCATTAAGGTCATTGCAAAGTTAACCAGACTACACAACACTGCAGGCCAGCGGAGCCATGCTGAATGAAAAGACTTTGTGTGTGTGTGTGTGTGGTGTGTGTGTTGTGGTGTGTGTGTGTGTGTGTGTGTGTGTGTGTGTGTGTGTGTGTGTGTGTGTGTGTGTGTGTGTGTGTGTGGTGTGTGGTGTGTGTGTGTGTGTGTGTGGTGTGTGTGTGTGTGTGTGTGGTGTTGTGTGTGTGTGTGTGTGTGTGTGTGTGTGTGTGTGTGTGTGTGTGTGTGTGTGTGGTGTGTGTGTGTGTGTGTGTGTGTGTGTGTGGTGTGTGTGGTGTGTGTGTGTGTGTGTGTGTGTGTGTGTGTGTGTGTGTGTGTGTGTGTGTGTGTGTGTGTGTGTGTGTGTGTGTGTGTGTGTGTGTGTGTGTGTGTGTGTGTGTGTGTGTGTGTGTGTGTGTGGTGTGTGTGTGTGTAGCTATAGTTACAATGGTCACGGCCTCCAGCAAACAGCCGCTGAGCCGATCAGACAATGTTGCTTAGTTCGCGAATGCAATGACAGCCGCACAAAGAACCTTTAAGTTCGGAATCGGAATGTAAGCTGCAGGATCAATTCAAGACTTGCGGGGGGCTCCAGATTGAACAAGACTAGAAAAAGCATCTATGTCAGCTGCGAATACGTTGATAGCATGTTAGCGTACCTAGTACGCAAGAAAATGTTGTGTTGTATGCTAATCTCGCTATGTTAATTCGGCGCGACCCGGCACATCAAGGGGGCGCGTTTGACATTTGGCAATCGCACGAGACAACCATCCATCAGCCGATCAATCCTCCGGCTTCGCCTGGCCAAAGCCCCCCGCCTCCTCGCCCCCCCCCCCCCCCCAACGTCATTAAACGCGCCAGCCAAGTCAGATGCAGGGTACGTGCATAATCCATCACGGTGACGCGGTCGTCCGCGTACATTCCGCATGCCGGCACGGCTGGGCCGGCACCGCCAGCCTTACCTGGCCGGCGGCGCGCCCCACTGGCTCTAATTTCGGCTCCGCATGCGATGACCGGCGCTGTTTCGTGCCCCACAAATCGCCGGCTCCCTGGCGGCCGTCGGGCGGCCGGCGCCTGGGCGGGCACTTCCCTGGGGCGTCGGCCGCCGCACAGCGCTGCGCCGCACCCTCCGGCCTGCCCTGCTCCCAGCGGCAGGCGAAGGCCTGCGCGGCCGGCTACGCCCGGGGGCGGCCGCTTACGACGAGTAACAGGATGATCTGAGCAGGGATGGTAAAAATGTACTTTTTGTCGCCGATCAAATTTTGGGAGGAGTGATTGTCGCCAGTAGCGTAATACGATACCATCTGACAAGATGGCTATCAAGCCCTTGCCCAGTAGCGTCATCAGTAATCAACCTATCACCGAAAATCTCTTTCATGACTTCAATTTTCAATGTCATGCACATAACGAAAACATTCACTCATACACTGCCCTTGAAAAAATGTTAGGATAAGTGCTGCTGCCAGGAAAGCAGGCACACCTCTAGACTAATGAGATAGTCCAATCACAACAGGAGTTTTCTTCCATCCTCGGGACTTGCAGGGGCCTCACGTTTAAACTCGATCTACGGCTGGATTTGCTTTCCACGACTGCAAAAAAAAAAACAAGGAAGGACCTCAATAGCCAGGGCAGCAGGATGCATGGCACATTCCGAACCAGTAGCAAGCGGTCTGGGAGTGACGTCAAATATGGGGGCCTCCACGAGACCATGGCCCCTTATGAAAATTCCAAGTGCGCTTCGAGCCCCGTCTCAACCGTCATCAAACTATGTTCCATACATTAGGTATGCTCCAAGCCTGGCGCGACATATTTTGACTGTTGGGCGTCTTTCGCCGTGCCCCAACAAGCAAATTGTATATAAATGTTTCAATAACTTCACGTCAGGAAGATAGATCTCTCTGAACAGGTTATTCTCCCTGATAGGAGGTGGAGGATGGGCGATGCAAATCCCCTCCCCTACGGTTTTCTGAGGATAGCAATGCGACATGTTGTGCAGTCTCACTCAAATCATTGGTAACCTGTGGGGCATCCATTGCGCTCGTGTTCACACCAAAAAGTGCCCCTAGCAATTCTGGTTTCGGAGAAGTGATGTTTTTACGACCATTGCAAGACGGTTCAGGGCCGGCGTGTGCAGCGGGAGGTAAGCGACGATTCTGCGGACCACGGGTTGGCACTGTTACATGAACTAAATCCTACATTATAAATGTAGGCTCCAAACAGATAGAACTACATGCCATTGTACTCCTAATTAAACCAGGGACGCGCCTCTTTATGTTCCATGCAACTTCAATGCATGGTTTCGTATATATGAATGTGCAAAGGTGATGTTTGATTTTCAGGAAAATTTGACCTTTGACTCGGTCTGGTAGCGTCACTTAACAACAGGAGACTGACTTCCTATCAATCACGAGATCTCGCCAGGTTGTTCACTTTTGGTTGCTGTTGTTTTTTGTGAGGCTTTACCTTTTTTAGTTTGCAAACGCCGGGGAGTCCCCCCACCGTCTCCTCCACCAGTCCGCGTTACAAAACCGGCGAGCCAGGGTAAGGGTTAAAATTGTTGGCTGCCACCCTTTCTTATTCATTTTATATGCTGGTGTATAAATCTCCATTTGAGATCATGAAAACATCAACTACTACAGCGGCTACAAAACAATACCTTTCATCACTAGCATCCAAACATTGGTAAAAATTTAATCAGCAAGTCAAAATTGCCCTTTGCATGCAAGTAGCATGCAAATCTAAGATTATCTGTGATGTCTGTCATGTCTAATGCAGGAGTGTCAATTCAAATTATTTCTGGGGCACTACCCAATATCTATGTTAGGTTGGGCCCCCTCAAGGCTGATTCCTCCCCCCCCCACACTAACATTTCTACCCGGAAAATTACAAAAAGATATGAGATAAAACCTTACTTTGACACAAAACGGTTTTCTCTAGACTTAACTTATTGACCATGATCCATGGGTTGCCATCTCCCGCTAATCATGTATAAAAATTGGCACTTCTGTCATTAGGCCACCACCACACAAACTACATTGATTTCTGCCATCAATGTAGGCTGCATATAGGATAGGCTGTCTGTCTTCACAGTCTGTGCTTACATGCATACAGCCATTATGCTGATAGTTCTATCAGGTCAATTTTACTATTGAATGCTAGCAAAAACAACAATGAAACATACCATATTTGCATCCATGCAATGCCATGCTAACACGCGCAAAGAAAATACGCACATGAATGGGCACAGCAGAATGATTGGCTTCCAGAGCTTTCCTGTTACAGTAGGGTGCTATCATCAGGAAATTGCCAACATTCTCCTCAGAGGCAACCAAATGTCATCTTTTACTGACCCCATAGGACAGTTGGACCACAATGCCGTAAACCACCTGCTATTTGAAGCAAAACGCTTGGTAAACGGAGAGATGGCGATGAAACCTGTCCCCCCTCCTCCTCATTGCCTATATTTCCTAGACCACTCCACTCCTCACTTGCATTGCCTTCCCATGGCCTACAACATTGGGTATCATATAAATTTCCAGCAACCAAGATTCATGCTAGCGAAAGGTTGAGCCCAGCATAATTGTTTAAAAGTTATAAAAAAATTGATGAAATAATTGCATTTCGAGCAGGGGCCTAATTTTTGAAGATAAGTTTGGGAGCTGTGAAAGATAACGTAATGTGCCCCAAAATATGGATGTCTCCCAGATAAGCACACTTCTTCACAAACTTAGGGGGAGGGTTTGAGCCCTAAACCCCATATCAGTCGCGTCGCAACAATTGAAACACGCCCTCGCGGCCAGATGAATTCCCATATCTATATATTTTTCAGTATTTTATACTGTCTAGTTTGGGACACTGAGAGTCGGCTGTTAAAAACAGCGAATCAGCCGACCGGCCGGGCCATAGGGAACACACTGATTTGTCGCCGACCTGTCACCGCGTCAGCAGACTAACTAAAAATCATGGGATGTTTTTGTCGTTGGGTTGGAATGAAACCTAGGAAATATACCAGGATGCCGCAGTGTACGGTAAAGAGTCTTTACAGAAACGTCTGCTTGTGTTGTGTGACGAAATTTATTACCATGGAGGCATAATATCCCTGTATGGAGACCTAATGTTATTTTGCATAGTATACTGTATTTCGTTGTCTTGACCGTCACCAAAACTTGCGGTCAGAAACCATTTTTGCCATCAAGCTTTGCGTAAATGTATGCATTTTTGTCGCCGACCATATCCACCAAGTCGGCGTGTTTTGACATACCTGGAGCTGAGCACGGAGTTGTGGGGCATTGCGGATAAGGGTACGGGTCAAGAACGCATGATTTAGTTACTATGGTCAATACTGACGCATATGTTCAAAAATATGAAGTAAGTATGGGTCTAAGGCTCAGGAGACACTGGGTGGATGCTGCGTAAAATCTCACACATTACTATCTGAGTGATCCATCCCATTATAATGAGTCTCATTCAAGCCATGTTTTGACTTACAAACATAGAAAACAGTAAGCTTTGCGTAAAGTTTTCGCAATATCTGCCGTGGTTTCCAGCTTAAGTCTCAGACACACGCAAACGGCTGGTAACAGCTGATTAGGAATGGTTAGCTGATGCTGTGGGTGCGACCGGATAAACAGCGCGGATAACGTGACGGAAATTCTAGACACAAATGGCTCTAGCTAGCTGGGGTAGCAGGGTTCGTTTCGACTCTAGCAGCCGCGTTATGCCTAGCCCCAGCAAAGCTCTGCCTCGCTGAAGCTGTGGGCCGTCATAAGACCGTGGCTCGGTCGGCCAAATTACTTGTTTATCTAATACGCTATAAAAACCGTTTATTATTACAGCGAACAAGTTAGCAGAGCGCATGCGCCGGGTGTCGGGCTGCACTCGTCAGTCCAGCTGCCAGAGCGCTGACGCACTGTCTCCGCCTCTGTCGTCTTGGGAGATTGCGGGGGTTATGACCATAGCCGTCATATGTGTCGTAAATCCCCCCCCCCCCACCCCACGCCTCCAACATACAGACATTATCGCAATGCAAAGCGAGTGGGGAGTGCTAACTTGTTCTTGTTTAATTAGGAGGTGCGACATCATCCGCCAACGTGCCAGGAAATGAACGCTTTGCCGTGCACGTCAAAACAGGCGTTACGATCTTTCGCAGTTGCGTTGCCGCCACCATAGGGAGAAGGGGCGGGGAAGCTCACCCGCCAACATAAAAATACTGCCCACTTACTTCCAGGACCTCCCCGAAAGTGGGAGGGTTATCCTGGCGGGTTCTTTCCAGCTCCTCACGCCTTTTGCTCCCGCGGCCAACAGCTTTGAACCCTCAGCTAAAAAAAACCTTGACATCACTGCTGGTGCAGCCAGGCAATCCTCGTTTTGTTGTCTCGTCCCGACTCAACTTCGAACAAACCCAATACAAACACCACCCTGCCAGCAATCCAGAATGTCGCCCAACACCGCGCAAAGTCATAAGCCCTTTTCAAATTGCATGCATCGCCTGAAGTCATTCACAGCAGGACTTCTGTCCTGAGTGACCTTTCATCACGGTACACGGACGACTACCCATGTGAGAGAGCCTGCTTCGAGGGTCACAGCGAATTGCTGCCAGATTGCATTAGAGCGAGCTTCACTGTGTTCCATCGAGATTCCGTCAAAGTGGATTCATAGGCATAGCAACGCCGGCGTCAAGGTCACACCGACAGTCTTCATCGGCCGGTCTGCTTGACGTGAGCCGTCATTACATCCCCACTAAGCCGTTTGACCGCTCTGGGTCCCGCTAATCTCGTCAGTTTCGGCTTCAGATGCTGGATGGCCACGCTAAGCACACATGAGATGTCTCGTTCACGGGACAGCAGGTTAGAACCTGATTTGACTAAAAGCCTTGCCCTGTTGATAGGACTGCTCCTCTGCAGCTCTCACGGTCTCGGTACAGAATGCTAATGCGCGTTGAGGTAGGTCTCCCGGCTTATCATTATTATTATTTATTTCCCGCCGACAGCGTAGTCTGCGTAGCATCGCTGGCAACAGGTCGGTCTGTCCGGTGCCTCCACCCCCGCCAGTGCATTCTGCCGGCAGCGCTCCCGAACTCGAGGTCGGCGGCAGGCAGCCTGTCGGCCGGCAGAGCCGATCGACCGGCCGCTGTGGCCGGCGGCAGCTCGGTGGCGGCCGGCACCGGCTGGCTCCACGAACCGCCCGCGCCGCTGGGCCTCGGGCGAGGCGCGGCGCCGGTAATGGCTCATCAGGCGGACACAGGCGCCCCGCCCGCCGCCGGAACCGACCCGCCCCGAGGCACGGACGCGATCAGACGGCGGCGGCGCTCCGTCGCGTCCGCATCACTCATCGACGAGGCGGGACTCGCGACGACAGGCGACACGCCACACGAGCCGCGCTGGCTGCACCCGGGGGCCACACGCCACACGAGCCGCGCTGGCTGCACCCGGGGGCCACACGCCACACGAGCCGCGCTGGCTGCACCCAGGGGCCACACGCCACGCGAGCCGCGCTGGCTGCACCCGGGGGCTACACGCCACGCGAGCCGCGCTGGCTGCACCCACGGGCCACACGCCACGCGAGCCGCGCTGGCTGCACCCGGGGGCCACACGCCACGCGAGCCGCGCTGGCTGCACCCGGGGGCCACACGCCACACGAGCCGCGCTGGCTGCACCCAGGGGCCACACGCCACGCGAGCCGCGCTGGCTGCACCCGGGGGCCACACGCCACGCGAGCCGCGCTGGCTGCACCCAGAGGCCATACATAACACGAGCCGCGCTGGCTGCACCCAGAGGCAACCCGCCACACGAGTCGCGCTGGCTGCACCCAGGGGCCACACGCCACACGAGCCGCACTGGCTGTACCCAGGGGCCACACGCCACACGAGCCGCGCTAACTGCACCCAGCAGTCCAGATTGTCGCATACGGTGGCACCTGCCGAAGCAAACCTTGCCAGACACGTACCGCCTAAGCAAGGAAGAAAATGCGGGATCATGCAGGGCTTCAAATTTTCTATTTTTTGACAGGTAGTCGATATGGAAGGCATTCGATGGAGTAATACCGCTATTCTTTAACGAGAGGGGTACCGATGATTTATCGGCTTGTTCTCATTTAGAATAGTGCATATTTGAAATTCCTTAGTTCGGCTGGACATTTTTTCAACCTGTTCCGACATATTACATTGTACTTCCAAAACGCTTGCTGCAGTCCAACAAATAATTCTATAGAGCTAGCAATGTGATCCATCACGTTAGAAAACTGCAAAGGAGCGCCCATGCTAAGTGTGGATAAATCGCTGCATCACATTTCGGCTCCGGTTTATGGAATGCTTCTGCATATTTCATTGATAGACGGTTGAGTGACTATGTTCGAACGAAAACAGATTGCCCTCGTCATAGCTGATTGGGCAGATTTTATTCGCAGTCTTTGACAAGCGGATGCGTGATTTCAGTTACTTTGACAGCTTGAAGTAGGGCTAACTGCTCTTCAGTGCGATTAGATTGCTGCAAAGTGCCCTTCAGTAGCATGCACCGTATTTCATAGCGTCTAGACCGATGTTCCGCTATTTAAGTGGTGATGTGCTTGCCGATCAGGCGGCAACCAGTGGTTTTTCTCGACCGCTCTGCTCGTCCTGTGTCTGGCCGCGCCAGCACAAACACCGCTGTACAGCGTGTCAGTGGCGAGCACCCGCCCGTCAAGCCAGGGTATTTGGCACGCGCGCCGACACCCAGTCATAGCACCGAGGTCTGTCGGTCGCATTAGTCAAAGCCAGGCCAGCTGCCTGCGGCGGAACCAATTGCCGCGTGCCGACGGGGCTGGGACGCATGCGTCACCGCCGCTCCCTCCGCAGCGCCCACGCATGCGCCAGCACACTGCACTCGCGCGCCCGCGCATGCGCCGGCACACTGCACCCACACGCGCGTGCACGCCGACCGTTCGCCGATTCAACAGACAGTGGAGAGTCGGCGTATGTGGCGCGCCAACTGACGCCTCCGCCGTCGAAACAACAAAGGCGTGGTGTGAGCTGGTTGCTCCGGAGGGAACCAGTGCTCCACGTGGGTCAAAACCATAGGGGTAATAGTGGGAGGCATGGGGAAAGTGATGCCGTCGTAGTACGTCTTTATCTCCCATGTCATCCAGATCGGTTTCACGCTGTCTTACTTGAAGTGGACAGAAAACTAACGAAGTAAGCTAACCACTTGCGCCCAACCGTTTTTCTTTAAGCTGCATGTTCCGCTGCAATAAAAAGACGATTTACATAAACCCGGATGAACAACACAGAACTCGAAAATTGACGCGTATAATGAAAGTCAATGCTGCAACATCATTGCGTTTTAATCAAGTTTCTTGTCGTCTTTGGTCCTTACACACACACACACACACACACACACACACACACACACACACACACACACACACACACACACACACACACACACACACACACACACACACACACACACACACACACACACACACACACACACACACACACACACACACACACACACACACACACACACACACACACACACACACACACACACACACACACACACACACACACACACACACACACACACACACACACACACACACACACACACACACACACACACACACACACACACACACACACACACACACACACACACACACACACACACACACACACACACACACACACACCACACACACACACACACACACACACACACACACACCACACACACACACACCACACACACACACACACACACACACACACACACACACACACACACACACACACACACACACACACACACACACACACACACACACACACACACACACACACACACACACACACACACACACACACACACACACACACACACACACACACACACACACACACACACACACACACACACACACACAACACACACATCACACACACACACACACACACACACACACACACACACACACACACAGCCACATTACACCACACACACACCACACCACAGCACACACACACACACACACACACACACAACACACACACACACACACACCACACACACACACGACACACACACACACACACACACACACACACACACCACAGCACACACACACACACACACACACACACACACACACACACACACACCATCACACACACACACACACACATCACACACCACACACAACACACACACACACTATCTATATATATATATATATATATATACATGTATAATATATATAATATAGTATTATATATATATATATAAACATACATGTATAAATATACATATAAACTGATGTGCATATATATATACATATATGTATATATACGCATAAAGTGTCAACATTTTCCGGTGCAGTCCCGGCTCTGTTCCGGACCATACAACACTTGGCCCCACTCGCCT
>NW_023596576.1:25363127-25366272 GCF_011947565.3 Pollicipes pollicipes | reverse complement strand
TTGGCCGACCGAGCCACGGTCTTATGACGGCCCACAGCTTCAGCGAGGCAGAGCTTTGCTGGGGCTAGGCATAACGCGGCTGCTAGAGTCGAAACGAACCCTGCTACCCCAGCTAGCTAGAGCCATTTGTGTCTAGAATTTCCGTCACGTTATCCGCGCTGTTTATCCGGTCGCACCCACAGCATCAGCTAACCATTCCTAATCAGCTGTTACCAGCCGTTTGCGTGTGTCTGAGACTTAAGCTGGAAACCACGGCAGATATTGCGAAAACTTTACGCAAAGCTTACTGTTTTCTATGTTTGTAAGTCAAAACATGGCTTGAATGAGACTCATTATAATGGGATGGATCACTCAGATAGTAATGTGTGAGATTTTACGCAGCATCCATCCCGTGTCTCCTGAGCCTTAGACCCATACTTACTTCATATTTTTGAACATATGCGTCAGTATTGACCATAGTAACTAAACCATGCGTTCTTGACCCGTACCCTTATCCGCAATGCCCCACAACTCCGTGCTCAGCTCCAGGTATGTCAAAACACGCCGACTTGGTGGATATGGTCGGCGACAAAAATGCATACATTTACGCAAAGCTTGATGGCAAAAATGGTTTCTGACCGCAAGTTTTGGTGACGGTCAAGACAACGAAATACAGTATACTATGCAAAAACATTAGGTCTCCATACAGGGATATTATGCCTCCATGGTAATAAATTTCGTCACACAACACAAGCAGACGTTTCTGTAAAGACTCTTTACCGTACACTGCGGCATCCTGGTATATTTCCTAGGTTTCATTCCAACCCAACGACAAAAACATCCCATGATTTTAGTTATCTGCTGACGCGGTGACAGGTCGGCGGACAAATCAGTGTGTTCCCTATGGCCCGGCCGGTCGGCTGATTCGCTGTTTTTTAAACAGCCGACTCTCAGTGTCCCAAACTAGACAGTATAAAATACTGAAAAATATATAGATATGGGAATTCATCGGCCGCGAGGGCGTGTTTCAATTGTTGCGACGCGACTGATATGGGGTTTAGTGGCTCAAACCCTCCCCCTAAGTTGTGAAGAATGTGCTTATTCTGGGAGACCATCCATATTTTGGGGGCACATTACGTTATCTTTCACAGCTCCCAACTTATCTTCAAAATTAGGCCCTGCTCGAAATGCAATTATTTCAACAATTTTTTATAACTTTTAAACAATTATGCTGGGCTCAACCTTTTCGCTATCATGAATATTGGTTGCTGGAAATTTATATGATACCCAATGTTGTAGGCCATGGGAGGCAATGCAAGTGAGGAGTGGAGTGGTCTAGGAAATATAGGCAATGAGGAGGAGGGGGGACAGGTTTCATCGCCATCTCTCCGTTTACCAAGCGTTTTACTTCAAATAGCAGGTGGTTTACGGCATTGTGGTCCAACTGTCCTATTGTGGTCAGTAAAGATGACATTTGGTTGCCTCTGAGGAGAATGTTGGCAATTTCCTGATGATAGCACCCTACTGTAACAGGAAAGCTCTGGAAGCCAATCATTCTGCTATGCCCATTCATGTGCGTATTTTCTTTGCGCGTGTTAGCATGGCATCGCATGGATGCAAATATGGTATGTTTCATTGTTGTTTTTGCTAGCATTCAATAGTAAAATTGACCTGATAGAACTATCAGCATAATGGCTGTATGCATGTAAGCACAGACTGTGAAGACAGACAGCCTATCCTATATGCAGCCTACATTGATGGCAGAAATCCATGTAGTTTGTGTGGTGGTGGCCTATGACAGAAGTGCCAATTTTATACATGATTAGCGGGAGATGGCAACCCATGGATCATGGTCAATAAGTTAAGTCTAGAGAAAAACCGTTTTGTGTCAAGTAAGGTTTTATCTCATATCTTTTTGTAATTTTCCGGGTAGAAATGTTAGTGTGGGGGGGGGGAGGAATCAGCCTTGAGGGGGGCCCAACCTAACATAGATATTGGGTAGTGCCCCAGAAATAATTTGAATTGACACTCCTGCATTAGACATGACAGACATCACAGATAATCTTAGATTTGCATGCTACTTGCATGCAAAGGGCAATTTTGACTTGCTGATTAAATTTTTACCAATGTTTGGATGCTGGTGATGAAAGGTATTGTTTTGTAGCCGCTGTAGTAGTTGATGTTTCATGATCTCAAATGGAGATTTATACACCAGCATATAAAATGAATAAGAAAGGGTGGCAGCCAACAATTTTAACCCTTACCCTGGCTCGCCGGTTTTGTAACGCGGACTGGTGGAGGAGACGGGGGGGGGGACTCCCCGACGTTTGCAAACTAAAAAAGGTAAAGCCTCACAAAAAACAACAGCAACCAAAAGTGAACAACCTGGCGAGATCTCGTGATTGATAGGAAGTCAGTCTCCTGTTGTTAAGTGACGCTACCAGACCGAGTCAAAGGTCAAATTTTCCTGAAAATCAAACATCACCTTTGCACATTCATATATACGAAACCATGCATTGAAGTTGCATGGAACATAAAGAGAGGCGCGTCCCTGGTTTAATTAGGAGTACAATGGCATGTAGTTCTATCTGTTGGAGCCTACATTTATAATGTAGGATTCGTTCATGTAACAGTGCCACCCGTGGTCCGCAGAATCGTCGCTTACCTCCCGCTGCACACGCCGGCCCTGAACCGTCTTGCAATGGTCGTGAAAACATCACTTCTCCGAAACCAGAATTGCTAGGGGCACTTTTTTGGTGTCAACACGCGCACAATGGATGCCCCAGAGGTTACCAAAGATTTGAGTGAGACTGCACAACATGTCGCATTGCTATCCTCAGAAAACCGTAGGGGAGGGGATTTGCATCGCCCATCCTCCACCTCCTATCAGGGAGAATAACCTGTTCAGAGAGATCTATCTTCCTGACGTGAAGTTATTGAAACATTTATATACAATTTGCTTGTTGGGGCACGGCGAAAGACGCCCAACAGTCAAAATATGTCGCGCCAGGCTTGGAGCATACCTAATGTATGGAACATAGTTTGATGACGGTTGAGACGGGGCTCGAAGCGCACTTGGAATTTTCATAAGGGGCCATGGTCTCGTGGAGGCCCCCATATTTGACGTCACTCCCAGACCGCTTGCTACTGGTTCGGAATGTGCCAT
>NW_023596576.1:25320627-25358127 GCF_011947565.3 Pollicipes pollicipes | reverse complement strand
TGATAAATGCGTAAACATGTCACTGCAGGGCGGGCAGATTCGACTCGTGCGCGGGGCGGGTGTCGACTGGCCCGGTGGTGACCTGTGGGCTGACGCATGTGACGGACCTGACCGCGACCCCCGCCGGCTGTGGCACCGCTCACTACCGAGTTCTGGTGATCGGCCAGAACGGTCGCGTGAGTGTTGCTGTTGTGTTCGTACTCGCCGTGCCCGAGGATATGCCGCGGGTCATAAATCTTGTCGACTCGATTTCTGCGTCATATTCGGCGCTCGGACAGAGTCGTAACTCACGTCCATTAATCGCGTGGCTCGCTCGATCACCAGGCTGTAGTTCATTAAATCCCTTTCTAGATTGTGTTCGACTTCAGTCGCGAATTCTAGGACATGCTCATGAAGTGAACCGGTGTGCTTGCCAATGCGTAATTCGTTGAATGTTATAAGATTAGCGGAGGAGCTAAATATATGCATTATTTGAGGGACCGACCTTTGTCAGGTTATGTGAACTGTTAGACATTGAAGAGTTTCCTGGCTGTGGCTCGAAGATTCCAACGTTGTGCTACATCTGTTTGGACCAACCCAAATTAAGACGCCGTGCAAAGATTCCTCCGTTTCAGTAAAGTATGCCACACCACGGACCATTCCTGAGTTACGGGCTGAAGGGATCATAACGTCGGCAAACCGGGTGGTACGTACCTTGGCATGCCTGTCGGACATTTAGTGCATACGGTGTTATGTTCTCAAATCGCTAGAAGGCAGGTGCGTGCGGCTGAACCTGCGCCCACCTCTGGCAGCTTGAGAGCTGGCCCGCACGCACAGACTGCTGGCACGGACGCCCCCCCCCCCCCCCCCCCCCCAAGACCCGACGCCCGCGGACTTGGGTTTCGTCATTCTGACGTAAGTGAGAACAAAATAGTGTATTTCATTTCAGCGCATAGCAAGCACCGAGAGCACCGCAAATGCGGGCGCAGAAGTCGCAGACCACCGACTTCTGACCAGGCCTGAGCCAAACAACGGAAATGCTTCACAGTGCTACCGTACTGCAATGTCCTGTCTGCAAAACACGCTCCGTGAAAACGTACTACAACGCAAACTACTTCTACAGGTCTCAGTTAAAAGCATTTCAGTCTGCCCGGGGAGTCTCTTGGAACGGCTCTGGAACGGGTGTTTTCCGAGGCTGACGCCGTTCGGGTTGTCGCGCGAGTCACGGTCATGGGTGGCGAGGACAGAACTTTGCGCGGCTTGATGCGACTCCCCGCTGAGCTGGCGGGGAGTCGCATCATCGCGGCTTGATGCGACTCCCCGCAGAGCTGGCGAGGAGTCGCATCATCGCGGCTTGATGCGACTCCCCGCTGAGCTGGCGAGGAGTCGCATCATCGCGGCTTGATGCGACTCCCCGCAGAGCTGGCGACACCTCTAGCGAAGCTTGACCGCCAGACCGTCTCCCTGGCCCGCCGAGGAACAGATGACAGAGTGAAGCTACGCGCTCCGCAATGGGGCCACCACGGCAGAAACATGACCTTAATGGACGGGGGGGGGGGGGGGGGAGCAGGGAATCAACTGATTGGTGGGATTACGATCAATACTTCTAGACTGTACGACCCAGACAACATCTGCGTGGGTGATCTTAAGGTCACTCAAAAAAGTTGGAGGTAGCGTCCCTAAGTGCCTTAGCGTCAGGCTAAGGCACTTAGACAACGGCGCGATTGCGTGATGTTCATTAGTTAAAGGGATGCTCCATATTTGTGTGGGGTTTTGAAGTGAAATAGCTATCTCGAAGGTCATTCGGCGTTATTCACAGCCCTGCCTTTCTTAAAGGGAGTGTGTTTAGTGAAGGTGGGATTTATAACTGTGCGCATGGGATGGTAGGGAAATTCGATTAAAAAATTTTGGTGTCATTGATTTCTACCAATTCGCCTCCGCTGACGACACATTGCTACAGCCCCCGCCAAAACATGTATTTGGCTCGTATGGAAGAACGACGTTAACGTGTAGCCCACGGGCCATATTCACTACTAAACACATTGGTGTCATTGAGAAGGCATCGTTAGCCCTAGCCAATGGCTTTTCGAGGATGTCGCTTGTCAGCACTGACAGCAGCTTGCGAAAGCACTGATGGCGGCGACCATTATGCTGATGTTCCTCTTTTTTGTATTCAGCTGAGGGCTGCGGGTGTACGGGGTTACACGCATGGTAATGCTGGTCAGTTGATTCACACCGGGACTGATTCATGTTAGCTTACTTTGTACTGAGATGAGGCGGAAGTATTGCGTCGTGTCATTCGGCTACATTAGGCTCTAAGCAAACGTTATTGTTCTACATTGTTCTGGCAGCACCTATAGGCGGCTAAGATTCCTATGCCCTGAAATCAATGACCGAATTCCGTATGCACGTGCACTGAATTCATCGCTCGAAATACCAAGGCGCATGGGCTGAAATTGTTGCGGCGACGTCGCTGGTAAACCAAACATGTTCAGGGTGTCATAATTTTCGTTTCGGATTACGCAAGGGATCTTCAAGAACGTATCACTCTATGCCGCCAGCGTACTCCCTATATGCACGAGACCGCAGCGACCAAGATAATGGCCATGCCACTAGCGCGCAGTTACTCGCCACATATAAGCTAATGCATTCGTCCTTTCCTCTGCCCGGTGGTTGGCTCATTTTGTACCATTGTATTTGTTCATGCATATCCATTGATGCGATCGATAAAAATAAATAAATAAAAACTACTGCAACACCCAAACATACATTTAAGCACCAAAATGAACAACCATAGATAGTTGCAAAACTCCCCTTAGGCATGTATTTAGAAAATCGAAAACACTAGACACACTTTCTAAGTCCGGAATCCCTCTTCTAGTTTCTGAACTACACGCCCGTGAATATATGCACATTATTTCGGAAAGGCTTTTTCATGGTCACCCAGGCATCCACTATGCCATAATAATGTCATTCAAATTCTGTCATTCAAATAGCCATACGGCGATTAAGGCCAAGAAAATAAAATGGCGTCGTTCATATTTGGCACTCGTGTGCACGATTTCCAGATGTAACGACCGTCAATTGGATCTCAGCTAATTTTGTGCAAGGTGCGATAACGTAATCAAGCAATGACGTATTGAGGAGCATATTTACTACACATAGACATTGGCTTGTCTATAGCGGTCTCTTCCACTTAAAAATATATGAATAGTTACTAATGAGCCTATTTCATCATATCTGATGCCCCTTCAATGTTTTCAAATGTGGAACACTTCCTTTAAGGCCAGTCTGAGTGCTCCAAATATGTGCATGTGCCGGCATGGTCGCCACTATGCCGCACGATCGGAGCTCATTTGGAGAAAGACCTTTGGTCCTGGCAGCGCGATACTATGGGCTGGCCATGCCGGGTTTTTACCCATAGTCGTTTCTGCGATGTATTAATGCATTGAAAAACTTGTAAAAAGCTTTTAAAAACGGTTCGATAAGGTTTTAGCAGATATTGCACAATTCTGCAAGGAATAATTTTTTGTCGCGTCTGTGTCAGAGATGCCACCGAATGTTTTTAATCAGTTTGGAAAGTTTGGCAGAAAGAGATATGACATTAAAGCTGTCTATGAAAGCATGATTTGCTTATAGCCAGTTGACTGCAATTTTATCAGATAATGCGTCTTTACATACATGTGATTAAATCTTTTCGAAGTATCTTTAGCCAAAAATTGCTGATAAAGTGTGCGGTTAGGAGATAAGCGCTGAAAGTTTTTGAAAAAGTTTAAAAACGTTTTGCACCGTAATCCTTTGCAAAGCACCCAATATGTAGTGTGACGTATGCTTGGTGGTTACCAACTCTATGCTGTGTGCAGAGAGTAGCATAAAATTGACCTAGAATGACCTTTTGTGCTAAGCCACAAGTGGGAGTGCTTCAAGTATTTCATATGCGTTTGTATAGTGCTTAAATTGCATGAACTTATATATATATATATATATATATATATATATATATATGTACATGGTACTACGCCACGTGAAGCTACGCAACATGCTTCAGCCTATTGCCACGAGTGGGCTAACACATAACAACATTGGCTGGGAGAGCTAGCCTAATTCCAAATATATAAAAACATAATCTAGCTAGCAGCCAGATTCGTTTCCTAGAGTAGCGTCCATGGCGTGGCTTTGGAAGACCCAGCATGATCTGGTCAATCAACTTATGACACGAGATGGCTATGGGCACCTTATGGCCGCCATAGGTTTCAAGCCGTTGGAGCAGTTTGCCGGTAATTGTGTTGGAGAACCCAAGCGAGGGCAAACAAACAGCAGCTCGTGGGGTTTAACTAATTCAAACTCCGAGCACTCTTGTTTTCCGTAAGAATTTCCCTTCGGGGTACCACTTGAGTTTTTCGCTCTTGTCTTGGTCTTTCTTCATCTTGAGGGCCCTGGTGGTGCCCGTGACCTGAGTTGGTGGGACGTTGCGATGATGAGCTGACGTTGGAATGACGCACAGTGAGGTCATGGCGGGTGGCTGTGACAGTTCCATGTCAGGGAATAGGGTATGCTGGCCAATATTACTCCTACATAAAGCGGTACAGCGAAACCAAAAGAGACTGTTGGCCTGAGGTCGTCATCGGACCACAGGACATAACCATTCGACTTCATGTATACTTCGAGAGAGAGAGAGAGAGAGAGAGAGAGAGAGAGAGAGAGAGAGAGAGAGAGAGAGAGAGAGAGAGAGAGAGAGAGAAAGAGAGAGAGAGAGATAGAGAGAGTGGGAGGAATGGAGGGAAAGAGAGGGGAAGAGAAGGAGAGAGGTTGAGGGAGAGGGAGAGAAGAAAGAGAGAGAGAGGGATGGAGAGAGAGAGAGAGAGAGTGTGTGTGTGTGTGTGTGTGTGTGTGTGTGTGTGTGTGTGTGTGTGTGTGTGTGTGTGTGTGTGTGTGTGTGTGTGTGTGTGTGTGTGTGTGTGTGTGTGTGTGTGTGTGTGTGTGTGTGTGTGTGTGTGTGTGTGTGTGGTGTGTGTGTGTGTGTGTGTGTGTGTGTGTGTGTGTGTGTGTGTGTGTGTGTGTGTGTGTGTGTGTGTGTGTGTGTGTGTGTGTGTGTGTGTGTGTGTGTGTGTGTGTGAGTAAGAGAGAGATCTGACAATGGGCCTGCTTTTGCCGCGTGCATACACCTTGCGTTTTGAACGCATTCAGCCTGAAGGTATTTCCCTGGAAACGCGCCTCGAGGCGCAACTAGCTTGACTTCGGAAGGGCGGTAGGCTGGGGCACCTCAGAAATGCCGCTCAGCACTAAAGTTTGTTTGCCATTCGTGTAGCTGAACACCTCTGCAGTCAATATGAGAGGGGGTCCGGGCGCTGGCCTAAAAAAAAGTTACATTGATCCGGCTCGCTGACTCATTGTCACTTTCGGATTGGCAGTTAGCAAAAACCAATGAGATGAATCAATCAAAATCAATGTAGAAAACAGTCATGGTGCCTGGCACAAAACATCAGAGACCCGTTACAGTAATGCCATTATCGAAACGCTACATCCATTTTTGACGCTTTTTATTGTGTTAGTATAGTTTTCTCTTTTTTTAACCGAAATGCTGCTACATAGCGGTTCCATTTCTTACATCACTATCAACGGACAAAAGCATTCTAATGTTTTCTTAAATAAGAACCTAATGTATCACGGGTTTATCTTAAAAGCAGACCGATTTGGATATCTGAGTCACTCTAGTTTCATACACATTTATTCGGTTCGTTCATATTACATTTTCAGATAGTGCGGTTGTGGGAGCGGCCAGATCGCGCAGCCGAGAGGGCCCCATCCCAGGCCAACGCTTCAACTAGCGCTCGATCTGCCATCATCACATGACAAATGCCACCTACTTCAGCATGGACAAAATTGGGCGCGGCGAGTAATGACACCGTCGAAGCTCAAGCAATAAAGCAGCATTACCAAAACGAAAAATTTATGTTATCTTTCCCGTAGGTCGAACAGTGCAGTTAGGTCAGACGTCAACATAATTTACAGCACGCCGCGAAATGTGCTGTTTGCGATGTGCAGCGCTTTCATTGAATGCACTGACATATATTGTCTTATTTTGATATGCGCGTTAGTAAGAAGATGATGAAATTCGTCATAAACTGGTACCAATTGCTTCACTAAATTCAGTGCGTATTCGCCCTGAAAACTGGCGTCTGCTAAATGGTAACTGAACTATCACGCCGCCGATTTTAATAGATCTTGGTGAAAAAATTCAGGGGGAGAGCAAAGCCTACTTTTACCCTGCTTCGTTGCAAGGAGGGCTAGTCTGTTCCCGCTGCCTCACTGGTCCTCTAGTGGCGTGACCCCTGAGGGTAGATGCTTTGATCGAGGCTCGCTCCATCAAAGCTCTTTCAAAATCTCGGCTCAGGGCACGTGCTATTCTATTTTATTTTGCTACCTTGGCTCATTACCCAAGTAATATTTGCCCAATGCCCAGCCCAGCTGAATTAAAATCTCCTTCCTTTTTACCCAGGCAGAAACAGCTGGAGCAATCTATTATTCTTATGTACACCAAATAACGCTACAACGCGATCTCCCCGTGCCAGATGGACGCAGCGCTACGATGCGACTTCCGTGCCAGATGGACGCAGCGCTACGACACGACTTCCGTGCCAGATGGACGCAGCGCCACGACACAACTTCCGTGCCAGATTCTTTGGCCAGTTGCCAGCTAACCGTTCCAGTTCGTTGGGGCAAAGGAACGCTCGCGTTCTCGAATTTACACCCGGTGCCGTTGGGCTGCTATAGTCCAGTATATATTCCCCACACCACGATGTCAGTAAAAGGCCGTCGAAAGCCGCAAAGCCGCGAGGGCTGGCGACTAAGAACCTCGACTGAAAATATGCGCAGGTCTGATCCTTCTGGGCTCGTCTTTACGGGTTTGACACAGCGTGGGCGACTACTAAGCGCTGCATGTTATTCACGCATGTATCAGCACGGCCAAACGGGTTTGTGGTGACTATTATTCAGGACTGAACGATGCAGGCATACCGAGAGGTTTGGAATGGGAAGAGAGATCGGCGTTGCTGGCGGGGAATGAAGGGGGGGGGGGGGGGGGTGCCGCACGGCCAGTTCAATACAACGGATGCTATGAATTATGACACAGCTCCACCAGTGCTGCCATTCCTGCCTCCATTGCAAGAGCAAAGAAAAATAAAGGACATAGACACGAGCCTCGGAGCCGACTGCAAAAAAAAATCATTTCGTTTGCGTAATGCACACGTCGGGGGGGGGGGGGAGTCTTCAACCAGTATTCATTCCTAAATGTCTTGGTCTAAATGCGCGACAGTAAAATTGACAACTGAGTTCACTGTAGTCTACGCGTCTTGTCATCGTTGTGTTGTCCGCGGGATCTGTTGGTGACGACATTGGCAAGATGGAGCCGTTTGTTGGCAGTCGGTCATGTTCAGAGCCTGTCGGGGTGGCACGCCGACATTGATCTGGGCATCATCACCGATGCCCACGAGGCATCCAGGCATCGACGATGCTGCACCGTCGGCTCGGCCTGTCTAGGAGCAGCATTTTCTAGGCGCACGGCGACAGTACTGCTGGAGGGTGGATCCCCGTTTGGGTACTTTGCTGCCCTTACCCGAAACGTTGTTGAGGAGCTTGTTGGAATTTTTCTAACTTTTCAAGTTTTTTTTTTACCACGTTTCGTGACAAGATTTCGGGCACATGACGTGCGAAGAGGCGACTCCAGGCCTCTGCATTGGGAGGGGTCTTCTAGTGAAATTTGGCGACCTTGGCATTATGACATCCGCCCAGATCTATGAGCACTTGCCCGTTTTCACAGGAGGCACTATACTTTCGTTGAATAAGTATGGCCACTACAATATGCAAACACAGCATGGCAGAGATGGTTCCAGGGCACAAAAAATGCGTTCTCAATGATTGGAAGTGTATGAAAATTATGAAATTCAATGAGTGGAAGTGTCTTAGGGGCTGCTAATGTATGCATGTATGATATATTTTATGGTCTAGATGCAAATGTTTCTTCCGACAATATTTCAACACAAACTTTACATACACACATATGTATAGTTTCATATTAAAATACATACAATAGTTTCAAAACTATTTATGTATACGTATGTGAAGTTCTATATCCATAGTTATGTATATATATATATATATATATATATATATATATATATCACGGTGTTCAGGTGTGAAAAACAGCAGTGCCAAGGGCTATAGGGTCACACACCATTGTCAGCAGTAAGCTGGTATGAATGCATAAGTGGGGAAAATATTCCCAATTTTAAAGCTGGAGCAAGACAAAATACCTTTGTGCGATGGCACCGCCACTGATGTAAGCAAGGGAAACTCTATGACCTGGAAGATGAGGACCTGTCATGTTTCATTTCATCTTTTACATCTGCAAAGTGAAAACATCTTAAAAGGTTTGTGTCACAGGCGAGTCTGGAAATGGCCGAAGGACCGTTGGTCTGTGGCACACGGAGACCGCGGCCACCAGCAGCGTACCGTCGGCTGACGGCCACGTGAGCCGCGCCCCAATCCAATGTCTCAACCACCCCGCTTTGAAAAAACTAAATGCGCTCGTGGCATATGTCCATAGTTGCTCTATGGGTACAATATAGCACGTATATACTTCATGTGCGGCGCGTAGCAGTAGGCCTTCCCATTTTCATCTCCCCATCAGACATCCCGGAACCGCCTGTGTGCAGATGTTTGGTTGCTCCTTCTTTTGTTACAACGAAGTAAGGTATCCTCCTATTTGCTTCGTATAGTATCAATTGAAAACCCACTTGTGCGCCTTATGATATTCAGTGTTCTGCATTCTCTCGATACGCAGTCAAAAAACGTGACGGATGCCACATCAAAAATACATCACTGTTCCTGCCTTTTGATGTCAGCAATATAACTTCACGAAAGATATTTTTAAGAAATGTAGACTATATGGTTAGAAATCAAACGCTATCGGATTTCCAAAATCGACCTAGCATTCCCGAATTCGTATAGGGAGGAGGTGGATTGCCCCCAACCCCCACTCCCACCCTTCACCCGAAACAGGTCGTGGGACGGAAGGTTCGTGCGGAAAAGGGATAAGATTGATTCATCCTTATTTTTAGTGCAACCCCAGATCAATAGTCCAAATTATAGGCTGTTGGCATACCACTTCCAGGCCCATGCCCAAACGCTAGCTAGTAACGGGGTGGAGATGACCACGTCAGAAGCCCTGCTCCGGAAACATACCAGACCGCCAGTCCCAAGTGTCAAACTCCACCGACGGCTCCAATGACTCGCGAAGGCTCTGAGAGGCTGGAGTCGCTCTGTGTGGTGCGCAATGCCGCGAGTGTAGCAGCCCCTGAAAGGCGGCCAACTTACCGCGCTGCGGTGTTCTATGTGGGCCGATTTGTTGGCCGTGTCCGGGAGGTGGACTTCCACCATTGCGCTTTTCCCGGGTCACACACACACACACACACACACACACACACGCACACACACCACACACACACACACACACACACACACACACACACAACACACACACACACACACACCACACACACAACACACCACACACACACACCACACACACACACACACACACACACACACCACACCACACACACACACACACACACACACACACACACACACACACACACACACACACACACACACACACACACACCACACACACACACACACACACACACACACACACACACACACACACACACACACACACACACACACACACACACACACACACACACACACACACACACACACACACACACACACACACCACACACACACACACACACACACCACACACCACACACACACACCACACACACACACACACACACACACACACACCCACACACACACACACACACACCACACACACACACACACACACCCACACACACACACACACACACCAACACACCACACACACACACACAACACCACACACACACACACACACACACACACACACACACCACACTCCTCTCTCTCTCTCTCTCCTCTCTCTCTCTCTCTCTCTCTCTCTCTCTCTCTCTCTCCTCTCTCTCTCTCTCTCTCTCTCTCTCTCTCTCTCTCTCCTCTCTCTCTCTCTCTCTCTCTCTTCTCTCTCTCCCGACCAGCTGATTTTCAACAGATCAAAGTCAGGCCACGGCTGTCAACAAATGACCTAGATCAATGTAGTGATCGAGGATCATGTCGACTAGGGTACTCATTGGCGCTTGTTATGAATTTTAATGTCAGAATTATCTCGAAAATCTTCGGTGATTTTGTCTTCCAAAGGTTCGTCATTACCTCAGAAATTTCAGGGTCGCACTAGGTTCATGTCTAGCTTGTTTGTATTAAAGCTGAGCAGATGGCGAAAGAGAATAAGCTCTGTTATTATCTGAAGGGCACGTTGTGTGCAATTTTCTATCAACAGTAGTTATCCCAATGCTGACCAGTAATGGACAGCACTAGAGGCACTAGGGCAGGTTAGGTTTAGCATCTGGCCACGGACTGTTCTATACCGAATAAAAGATATTCAGTCCAGTCCAGTTAAAGTCCAGAAAAATGTGCAATTGCAATATGATATCCTATAAATACATACCAAATGTGCGCCTTAAAAAATTCTTAGACGATGAAAAAGCGAAGCGCTGGCCTGTCAACTGACACGCTGGAAAATGTCATAGAATTGCGCTGAGCCTTTTTAATACGCAACCCTAGGTGTGGTATTGACCTAGAGTGGCCCTAAGCTTACAACTGACACACAGACCGCTCATTATGGTCCATAGCTAATTTCTGAGAGTTCCATGGTTTAGCTTGACGCCATTGACATAGCTTGGCACGGCAGGATCTCAACCCTTTGTAGTTGTGGGCAAAAATCGATGACGTTCATTACATAGCAGCTTGATGCCATGAGAACCATTAAAAGGAACTACGGCGCTCGTCGGACATTCTTTGTGCGACATGCTTTCGGGGGAGCGAATTTGCCACGTTCTGCCCGCGGATACCTCTACACAACGAATTCGTAAGCTGCTACGCTAGAAGTGCAGGCAGTGGCAACGTTGACAGCTTGTCCAGACACGAACCAGCCTCGGCAAGCCCAAAACATGGCTGTCGACAACACGTATCAGGAGCGCGCTTTGCATTGTAACGCTTGAGAACGTGCATGTCGGCCACCCTTCCAACACAATTCCTAAAATAATTTTCAAGCCACGTTCGCAAGTGCCGCGTCCTAAATAGAACACCAGCCACGCTGCAGAACGCATGTCAAATAAACTGTTCTCTGTACTCCGTTGATGTGGAGCGAGCGCGGAGCGTAGCCGTGCGGCGCCAGCCTGCGCGGCCAGAGTCCCCGCCGCTCCAACTGCAGCCGGGGCGACACGGCCCAGCGACAGCCGGCGAGCCCGGGCCTCGGCTCCGCAGACGGCGGCCCGGCGCGTCCGTCCGCCGGCCCACGCCTGCTCCGTGTTAGCGTCTGGAGGCGGCCCTGTGTACCCGGCTCGTGTCGACCCGAGCGGCCGCTGACGGCTGACGAGCAGCCCCGGCCGACCCACCTTGCCCGGCGGCGCGGTCTGCTGGCACCGCGGCCTCCTCACGCGCTCAGGGTGAGGCTTGGAAAGCGGTGCACGCGCGGAGAGGACCGTGTGAGGGCTCATTAGTGAGTAAGTTAGAACCATCAGAACGTTGATGCATGTCGTTATGATGTACGTGATGTTTTTATGTATTGAGTAATGTTGATGTTGTTTCTTTATCTCGGTTGATGCTCTAGTTTTGTCTGCACGTTGACGCCTGTTGATGTTATAACTCAGAAACACGCGCAGAGATATGCAGCTCCTCGGACGCTCATTTTAGTTGAAGGAGAGAGAAAACGCAAAGCGTCGGCCGAGTGTTGTTTGTCCACACGGCAGCTCAGCGCACGTCACCGGCAAAAACAGATGTGGGTCCGCACGGCCTTCTGTCATGGTCTGTTCACACGGCAGCTCAGCGCACGTCACCGGCAACAACAGATGTGGGTCCGCACGGCCTTCTCTCGTGGTCTGTCCACACTGCAGCTCAGCGCACGTGACCGGCAACAACAGATGTGGGTCCGCGCGGCCTTCTGTCATGGTCTGTCCACATGGCAGCTCAGCGCACGTGACCGGCACCAACAGATGTGGGTCCGCACGGGCTTCTCTCGTAGTCTGTCCACACTGCAGCTCAGCGCACGTCACCAGCAACAACAGATGTGGGTCCGCACGGCCTTCTGTCATGGTCTGTCCACATGGCAGCTCAGCGCACGTCACCGGCAACAACAGATGTAGGTCCGCACGGGCTTCTCTCGTGGTCTATCCACACGGCCGCTCAGCGCACGTCACCGGCAACGACAGATGCGGATCCGCACGGCCTTCTGTCATGGTCTGTCCACACTGCAGCTCAGTGCCCGTGACCGGCAAAAACAGACGTGGGTCCGCACGGCCTTCCGCCACGGTCTGTCTACATTGCAGCTCAACGTCACCGGCAACAACAGATGTGGGTCCGCACGGCCTTCTCTCGTGGTCTGTCCACTCGGCAGTGGCCGTCGTCCACGCGCCGCCCGTCCAGGTGGCCGGCACCAGCCGACCCCGCACAGAGGCCGGCGGACAGCTGGCCCGGCCCGCCTTCCGGTCCCAGGGGAGCGCAGCGCGAGGAAACAAACGGCGCCGGTAAATGAGACGGTGAATATTTCAGGCGGCGCACGCTCGTACGCCAGCGAGAGGTCTGGTGGCGCTGCGTGGCGGCGGGGTGGCGCAGCACGTGCTTGGCCTGCTCCTGGCCCTTATCGGCCCCCTGCCGACACACCGCTTTGGCAGTGCTACCAGGACGGCATCAGCCAGCGAGGCCGGCAGCGGGAAGGAGGCGGGGGAGGGGGGGGGGGGGGCCGCGGCGCCGCGCTGCGGCCGGCTGTGGCGATGCAGACAAGCTGCGTCGGCGTTTAGTTGCCGGGGCTTCTGGCGTCTCGGAGAAAATAAGATGCAAATTTTTATTGTTGCGCTTGCGCTCCCGCAAATCGTGATGCATGCAAATGGCTTATTGGCAGGTGCTGTTGCGCAAAGTGACTGTTTCTTGGCAGTGGTCACTTGTCGCCGTGCGGTCTAGGGTAAGTGATGTGTGCTCTGGCGAAGAGAGTGGGGGTAAAGGTCAGACGGGCAGCAGCTCCGTCCGTGACCCCAGACAGTCTGGCAACCTCCGGTCGCAGTCTCCGACAGCACAGCCTGACTCCCTTCGACCGTGTCCTCTG
Source organism: Pollicipes pollicipes (assembly GCF_011947565.3). Classification (NCBI taxonomy): domain Eukaryota; kingdom Metazoa; phylum Arthropoda; class Thecostraca; order Pollicipedomorpha; family Pollicipedidae; genus Pollicipes; species Pollicipes pollicipes. The sequence goes on along the minus strand of NW_023596576.1, from coordinate 25,344,881 downwards.
ATAGCGTAGTCTGGCAGCCCTGACCGTGTCATACGACAGCACAGTCTGACTCCCTTCGGCCGTGTCCTCTGATAGCGTAGTCTGGCAGCCCTGACCGTGTCATACGACAGCATAGTCTGACAGCCCGGTGTCATGTCCTCCGACAGTCCAGTCTGGGAGCTTCCGCCCATGTCCTCCGACGGCGCAGTCTGGCAGCTTCCGCCCATGTCCTCCGACAGCCGATTCTAGCAGACTGAGGTCATGTCTTCCGACAGCCCAGTCAGGCAGCTTCCACCATGTCCTCGGACAGGTCAGTCTGGCAGCCTCCGACCGTGTCCTTCGACAGCGCCGCTGTGCCATATGTCGCGCCGCCTCGTTGAACTGAAGTGCTGGATCTGGAGATCAGAGAGTGCTTTACGGCGTGCACTCGTCATTTGTCGACTTTATGGCGACGGTTGGAGCGTGGCATTCCATTCCGCCTCGGAGAGATATTTACAGCGCGAGTATAACATGGCTTGGTGAGCCTTCATTCGACAACGATGTCTGGGGCGTACCTCATTTGCGTCCTCTCCCCTCACAGTAGTAAATCTAGAAACCGAAAGCTGCCGCCGCTACATCAGCTGTTACGACGCATCTCAGAGAGCATAACCCGCCGTTCCATAGGTCGCCATGTTCGGGCCGTCTGAATGACTAAGATTTGTTAGGCGGTGCCCTCTGTTCCTGAGAAACCCTCTGACTAACGACGGTCAAGTAATTACTTCTGTTTCACTGACGTAAGTTTGTTTTGAAAGAGGTTACATTTTAGTCCTCGCCAAATGCCTGATTGAATTACAAAGTACGCTACATGGTCGTGCGCACTGTTTCTAGCGTCCAAGGATTTGCTGGCCAAGGCGGAAATACGCTGTCGGCGGGGCGAATCTAGTCATACGTACGGAGCCATGTGAGCCATTGTGAATATTGCGTCGCTTTTCTTAGTAATTAGCTTAGCATCCTTGTAATTACTTGGTCATTTCGTCGTGCCCTCCCACAGAGAGTTTAAGGCGCATTCCGCACTCAAACGCCTTGACACCGCTGCGTGGGCCGTCGACCTGGCCGCGAGACGCTCGTTCCTCGCCAGGACCGATTGGTGCGGTCGGCGCGCGACACGGCTCGCTGGCCCCCCGCCCTGCGCCCCCTGACAGGCCCTCTGACGGAGCGCCGGCACTCGCTCACATGCCCGCGTGACGCGCGAGGCAGAAGCGCCGCCCGCGCGTCACTCGTCGCCGCGTGGGGGGTCCACGCGCGCGCCGGTCGCCCGGGTCCCGACGGCCGTCGATTCCGACGTGTCGGCCGGGTGACGCGTCGGCTCTGACCTCTGACCCATCAGGCGGGCACCGGCGCCGTGTTTTCCGAGTGGCCCACGCGAACGTCGGCTGGACGGACGACGGCCAAGTATAGCGGCAGGTGGCTTTCGCGGCGTGGGTGTCGTGCGTATGGTCACCTGCTCCCACTGGGGACATGCGAGGTCGGTGCTTCATCGCGCCGCTGGCATGGCTGGCGCGCTGCACCTGAGCCGGCAGAGCCGCAGCTCCGCGCACGGCCCACAGCCTGGTGACGAATCGATCGCTGTGTCCGTGTTATAGATGAAGCGTGTCAGTTGGCATCGCTCGTGGCTGACATTTATTTGACACCTTCAAAGTGGTTTCACCTGGGGTCATAGACGGCAATGTCGATATTCTTAGATGTAGCTACTAACTCCCGTCCTTCCACATAAACTGCAAGTGCGGATGCTTACTCAGGCTTTTCTGGTATAGACCGGACATAATCGATCTTGCAGTTTCATATAATACCTGTCTTCACGAAGGGTTACCATGCCAAACCTCCCAAAACTTAAAAAAGGCTGACGCTCAAAGGGAATTTGTTAAGTTTTATATTTTTACACAGACACCTGCAGATATTTCAACCAAGGTATTGATATTGGCAGCAATGAAAATTTCATTTGAGGCTCCGAGCAATAAAAGTTCGGTAACATGATCTTTATCATCCATGGTATCGATGGCTGTATACGCTGTGTGGGTGCGGATACAGCTCATCTAGGGGAAGAATTGTACAAATCGACCGGACGGAAACGACCAATATGTCTGACTAGCAGCGGCACATCCGGGACAAACCAAATGCTTACGAAAAATCGTGATTCCATAGCCGTTTAGACTTCCAACTTTAGACCGTTGCTTCGGGGCCACGCTTCTCCATTTTACCGGCGGCCACTAACACCACATAGCACCACAGTGACTGCAAGAACTTACCGCATGCTTTCAGCATGCAAAGAATTTCCTACAATCTGTTCAATTATTTTATATGGAACATGTCTATTGTATTGAAATCAATATATCTTTAATTGTAATTCCATTGGGCAAACTTCCATCATTTTTTCGTTTCATCATGTCGCGGATTGTTGTCAGCAGTCTCTAGCATGATACAATGCTTTGTATTGATTTGAAATGTTGTTATTTTCAATGAATGTTGCACATTAATGTTGAAATGTGCGTTGGTTTTATCATGAATGAGCACATAGTTACATCACTACTTCCCTTTGCGCTCAACTCTAGACAGTTTGTGAACTTTCCACAGCGTGCAATTATCGTTAAGATTGGCAGTGAACGATAAGCAGTGGAATTGCGAGTAGCATGAGTACCAAATCTCAAATCTGGCTAAGTTGCAGCCTTGCTATGATTCAATATAGACAATTAGGCTTTGTTCGGCATGAACAGTGTATGTTGTTATTCTGACGACCATTTATGGATGTAGGCCCGCCAGACCATACACCTCGCAACTTATCCAGACTTTGGCTTCAACGGGCATAAAAATATTAATGAAGGTGTGTGCATGATGCAAAGGTCAGTGGGAATAATACAGTACTTTTCGAATGAACACATTTTTACCAATACTATGTTGTGTCCTCCATGTTTTGCCTATTTTTCCTTACCCTTGCAGGCCGAGAGCTATGAAAAAACCACTCATGATTAAATGCATCATTATTAATGCTAATGGTTTGAAATATCAACACCCCATCACCACAGTTCATGAACATCAGTCATGATACAACAAAACATCAGATGGGGTGTTAGCACTGCCAAATTGATAACTTTACACAAATATTTCACTATGTTTCACATGGCATGCAAATTTTCAGGAAACAGGAAGCTCCAGCACTGGTAATTTTAAATACTGCCAAGTGTTGTAATATCCTGCACATGACCAGGGATGTAATGGGGTATTTTTTGTCGCCGATAAAATTTCTGCGGACAAAATTGCCGCCAGTAGCGTAACGCGATACCAATAGTAATGGTGTTCATGCCCAGTAGCGTCATCAGGAATCAGCTGTCACCGAAAACATCGAAAATCACCGAGAACATCTTTCATCGCCGCAACTTGCAATATCATGCAAATAACCGAAATGTGCATGTGTACAATGCCATTCAACTTATGCCATGATAACTGCTGCTGCGAAGAATGCATGCACGCCGGCCCTGGACAACGAGATAGCCCCACCACAAAGGCAGTCTTCTTCCACGATCGGGACTTCCGAAAACGGCGAGGGACCTCGACAGCGAGAACAGCTGAGTATATGGCAGAATTATAACCGGTGGCAGGCATCACCGGGGGCTGACGTCCAACATGCAAGCTTCCTCCATGTTGTCTCTCCTTATGGAAACCACGTGTGCGCTTCGAGCCCCATCCCAACAATCATAATGCTCTCCACCACACCTTGGCCTGCTCCAAGCCTGGCGCGACATATGTTGCTTGGTGGGCGCCTTTCGCTGCGCTCCAGCAGTGCAGATATGCTGGTTTGACACGGGCGCGGGTGGGGTGAGGTCAAATTGATTCCCCCCACCCCCCCCGAAGGGTTTTTTCCGGAATAATGCCGAATGGCGCGGCGTAGCCGCGCCAAATTCTGGATAGCTGTATACAATTGAATAGCGGGTCATGTGGTATCAAAAAATTAGTTGTGCCCTGTAGGGTCGCTGTCCTACAGCAGGCCAAAATCGTGCCGTGGATTCAGCGAGGTCAATTTCTACGGAATCGTTCAATCTGATGGATCAACGGAGTGTTAGACAAAGCCATGCATCTCTGAGATACTTTTTTAGGCGACGCAACAATTTAATGACCGAATTCCATTGACCTAGGGTCAAGTATGAAGGTCAAACCAAGGTCAAAACCAAACTGTTCTTCTAATCTATGGCCTGCTGTGTGGGGTAGTTTCTGGTGCTCATTTCGAATTAATTGATAACGGGAACCGCATAAGACATCTTCCATGGACTTCTAAACACGTGCTCGGGTGGGGAGGGGTCAAACGTCTATTTGACCCCCCCCCCCACCCCACCCGAAGGTTTTTCCAGCATAGTTTCTGAAAGGCGCGGCGGCGTAATTTTGCATAGCTGTAGACAGATGAATAGCAAGTCGTTTGACAACAAAAATTTACATGTAATTTGTAAGGTCACTGACCTATGGCAGGGCAAATGCAGGCCATGGTTTCAGCGAAGGCAATTTCTAGGGAATCGTTGAATCTGATCCCACATCGGGGAGGTAGACCAAGCCATGCATCTCTGAAATGCTTTCTTAGACAACAAATATGTTGAATGAGCGAATGGCATTGACCTAAGGTCAGGTATGAGGGTCAGACCAAGGTCAAAACCAGCCTGTTTTGTTACACTATGGCTTGTTGTATGGGATAGTTTCTGGTGCTCATTTCGAATTTATCGACAGCAATGGGCCAGAATAGGTCATTAATCTGAATTGACCCAGATCAACATTTTTGGGAACGTACTACTTAGCATAATCTTTGTCGCTTATTCAAATGCAAAACTCAGATCAGTCTTGTATGATTTTGGTCACTATGACCTTCAAAAGGTCGAAAAAGGTCACTGACCTTAAATGTTAGTTCTCGAGATCTCCGGGTGGTCAAATCGACCCCCCACCCGAGGGAAGAGTATTCAGCCGGCCACCCGGGCGCGCGTCAAAGGTCAGAATACCGAAAATGGAGCAATTCGTTTTCAGGAGCATACTGTTTAGCATAATCTGTGTCGATTATTTAACTGCAAAACTCAAAGCGGTCTTCTATGATTTTGGCCACCATGACCTTGTAAAGGTTAAACAAGGTCACTGACCTTAAGTGAGCGTGTAACCTTATGCTTAGAACAGGTATATAGGTTTTGGCAACACTTTGAAGAACAGCTTGAAGCTTGACTTCTTTGACCTTATTTGACCCGAAGGACATGACCTAGGACCCTCAAAATTTGGCTTAAATGAATTTGAATACAGACCAACACACCTTGTGAATTTGGTGTCTCTAAACCTCTTTGTTCCTGAGATCTCGGGGGGGGGGGTCAAATCGACCCCCCATCTCAGCGAAGGGTATCCAACCGGCCACCGGCGCACATGTTAAACTGGGCTGTTGGGCTGCCTGGAAAGAAATAAGCAATATATTGGGTTCAGGGTTGGGCTCAGATTGAGGTGAAGGCGAGTGCGCAAATGTCAGACAAGAGGTAATGGGGGACGTGCTAGGAAAAGGATACATCGGGGTCACGGAAAGACGCGATCACAGAACTGTGTAAAAAGACAAATACCAGTTTTTCACATTCTTGTCACGCTGAGCACAAGCAACAAAAACAGTGATGTAAGGTTGCAGGCCAACTTTGGAAGCTATTACATGCTTACTAATATTTTTATATGCTTATACCTGGTACTGAGGGTACAATAAAGTCAGGCTCAAGCTCAATAATTCCCGCCGTTTGAGCAATGAAATTCTATGTGTTTCCACCAATATGGTGCAAACCAATTCCTGCCGATCCTAGCCGCCTCCGTTACCCTTTGCATACGGAAGCTCAACAGTTTGGTCGTTGATTTAAATGCACCAAAAGGTGCGGAGTTGTTAGTTTTGTTGAACTCATGTGTCTGTCATCTGGACCATACCCTAAAGACTTTCTTTCAATTTCACGCAAATAAAACTACACATTAGTTCGAAACTGAACATTGGCATGCACTGCTCTTTTGAGTCGCACTTCAATATCTTTTCCGTGCAGGAAGTATCCGAAGGTTTTACCTAATACGTGATAATCAGCAGCTCCATTTTTAATAGAAAAATTCAATCCAAGCTAATCAAAATAGAATCTGATCCTCCAAGCTGATTACTAACCTCTGTAAGGGTGTAGCAAAAGTTCTGTCTGATTGCACTCGGATTCTGCTGGCCGGTCCAGCACCCCAGGCTTTCGGCACACTTTCACACAGACGGGGGACTACACTCGGATTGTACTGGCCGATCTGGCACCTTAGCCTTTCGGTGCACTTGTACGCAGACGGTGACTCCTTAATAGGGTCATGTCTAAGGTTGAACCACTATTGAAAGCAACTGAGGTGCTTCTTGGTGACCAGATGGCCTTTGAATTGGGAAAATGACTCTGTGTAGCTGAAAGGACCACGAGTATTCAAAGGGCAATGCCGTTATAAAGGGTTCTGAGCTGGGCCTTGAGAACCTAGAGGTCATCGCAATAGTCAGAGGGCTCTTCAGTGGCCCGAGAGTGGTCCCTCAGTAGCCTGACACGGCCCTAAGCACTTGTCGGCCAAAAACAGGTGTGCAAAAGGGTTGTTTAGTCATAGAGGCATGCTATGACGAAGAAATGGGTCGCTGGGCGGCCAGTGGGCCATCCGCAACCAAACGAACACTTCCATGGCCAGAAGGGCTACAAGTGATCAAAGGTTCCCCTCCATGATCCGGGGGTCTGGGTGACAGCTTAAGCCCTAAGCTGTCAGAGAGGGACCTATCCGCAAGAGGCTCCTCAGCAGACAGAGAGGTCACTCAGCGGCTAGAAGGGCACAGATCAGGTAAAACGGCCGACGAACGACCAGAGGCGCTTGGGTGCGCAGGAGGCCGCGAGGTCAGTACAGTCGGTGAACGGGTGTTGCCAGCGGGGCTTTGCGCCGCGCGGGGCATCTGAGGCTATTGGTGTCACCTGCTTATATGGCGTCACCCTGGCAGAAAGGCAAGGGAGAAAATCGAGCCCTGTGTCTCGGGTTTCCTCGGCGCACATCTCAACGACCACACTTAAACGGTCCAAGAGGGCGTGGGTAATGCCGAGGTTATGCTGTGTGCTGAGAGGACTTTTAAATGGCGGACGGGCCCTAAGTGGCTATGCAGTCCCTAAAGCGGCCTGAGTGTCCACGGTGGCTAGTTGAGGCCCAGTTATTTGTAATAGGGGCCTCAGGGTGACCAAATGGGACCCAGTGAGTAGTAGGCAGAGGATCGGGCCTTTTCATTCAACACGGACATTTTTATTTACACCGCACGCAGCAAAAACAGCCCTGAGCACACCTCCACAAGACCCTAGATTTTGCGTTTTAAGTGGCCGGGGAAAAATGGATGCCCCCCCCCCCCCCCCCAACCCCACCCCTTAACCCACACGATCTCTAGCCTCGATCTCTCAGTCGTGGCTAGATGGTTTTGACGGCTAGTTCAGTAGGGACCAAGAGCAGCCAGAAAGAAGTCTCCGTGGCTGGAGAACTGCTTGGGGCAAAAATGGTCCCTGAATGGCTAGATAGGCCCCTTAAGAGTAGGATACCTAAGCGGCAAGAGAGGCAGTAAGTTGGCAGGCAGCCTTGGGGATTTACTGAACTTTTGAGTGTCCATAGTGCCTCTGAGCGGTCAGGCAGTCCATCGAGCAGCCAAAGGGGCTCTTTGGCGATTGAAGGGGCCTCCTAGTGGTCAAAAGAGTTCTTACCAGTTAAGAAGACCCTTAGTGCTCAGAGGGTTTTGAAGATGACTAAATCACTCCGGCGACGGAGCCCTCAATAGTCAGAGGAGTGCTTAGGTGACCAAAATGACCCAGTACAATCAGCTCGGGTCATGCCAGGTTCCCTCAGTCAGCTGCCATTAAAACAAGTCTTTATGTTGGTAATCTTAAAATTTGCCATGCAGCAGCTACCAGAAACCAAGAAAGCTGCATTGAAGTCTGTCGATAGCTTCACATCAGCCTGTCAGCTGTCTCTGAACAACATATTAACCCTCACCCAAGGGAGCCGATGTGACGCCCTCCCTAAGGTTCTCTGAGGATACAAGTTAAGCATCTTTTGCAGCCGCGCACAGTTCTTTTAGTGGTTTCTGGCGCTTTAATTGCATGTTTTTTTACATCAAAAACGTGTTTCTGACTTTTCTGGTTTCTGAGAAGCGACGTATTTTAAGTCTGCACGCCGTTTCACAGCCGGCGCGGGCAACCGACGATTCTGCGACCGTTTTCAGAGGTATGACACTGTTATATCCATGGAGTTCAACATTTTAAATGTAGGATTAAAACAGATTAAACTACAGACTACTGTGCTCAAAATTCAACAAAGAATGCACATCATTATATTACATGTCGCTACACGGCATCGTTTTGGACAGATAAGCATGCAAAGCTGAAGTAGTCTGATTCCCAGAAACAATTTGTAGTTGACTTGATCTAGTAGGTTAAGTAGCCACATGCAACTTACCACAACACACGAGATCTCGTTGAGAACAATCTGCTGTTGTTTGTGTTTTTTTTTTCTCTTTGCATGAGGCTCTACCTTAATTAGGTTGGAAATGGCAAGGCCATCATCCCCATTATCAGTCCGTGTTAAAAAGGCGGTCAATCGGGATAGAGTTAACACTTAAGGCTAACATGCTTTTCATTTATTTTACACGGGCTGTTTCCGCATTGAATTTTCCGCATTGCAGATTGAGTCCGCATTGCAGATTTTGCATTGCAAGAATTGCCTGGTGAATCAGAATGGTGTCTTTCATTGCCAACATGCATGTATTGGTAATAATTGAATCAGCGAGTCAAAAAGCCTTTTGCACACTAGGTAGCTAACAAACCAAAGGACACCTTTGGCACTTGTCACGCATGATGCAGGGGTGCCAAATCAAATTATTTGGGACGCCCTGCTCCGCCCCATGTTGGTTTGGCCCTTCTTAATTCTTATTTGGGCCCTCTCAGTTCTGACTCTCCTTCACGAACACGAACAATAACCTTCACCTGGGAGGTTACAAAATATTAGGAAAAATGAACTGTAACATAAACCATATCATCTCTGGAAATTATTCACTGGCCATGACCATAATGATTTTCAAATTAAGGTATGTTCAATAAAAGGCCAAACAATCAAGAATAGAATTACCTGCAATAAGAAAGCAGACTCACTCTGTTGACCAAAACATTTAGGGAAAGTAAGTTTGTGAGGCTTATGGCTTGCTACCCCCTCCCCGCCCTATCATGTATGAAAATTGACAACCTTGACATGATGCCACTACCAGACATATTTTATTTTCTACTGCCAGCGTGGGCTGCGTTCAAGTCAGGCTGCATGCTCTCACAACCTGCACTTAATATAAATAGTGATTACATTCAGGGTTCCGTTAGAAAATGTTTCACTTCAATGTTAAGGACTGCAGAATGACTCACTTCCAGAGTTTTTCCTGCTACAATAGGGGTGCTATCATCAGCAAAAAGTCAAAGTCGCTCTCAGAGAGAGCCAACTGCCAGTTTTTCTACTGAACTCCTGTGGCAATGGGACAAAATCCCACAAAAACACCTCCTATTTGAAGTGAGCCTCTTGGTTGGGAGAAGGTTGAACTGGGAATATTTGTCATTTCAATGCTAGCAAATTATTGATAAAATGATCGCATTTTGAGCAGAGGCATAGTTTGTAAAGATAAGTGTGGGGTCTAAGCAATGAAAAGATATGCAATTTTCCCCGCCTAAAATGTCTGTCTCCCAGATTTGGCACGCTTCTTCACAACCTTAGGGGGCTGTATCCCTGAATTGATGACGACTACGTACAAACCCTGATTTGAAGATCTATTTGACTGATAATTATGCTCAATCAGGGACAACGCAACCACGGCATCACTTGGCACCTCACAAGCGTTCTCACCTGGCATTCCCTTTCCTGAGGAGTGCCATCAGCCCCCCGCTCCGAACCCATGGTTCTCTTCAATGGGTGGAAGGCTAAGTGCTTGCGATTGCCATGGTGAGTCAACAGCCTTTTCCGTTGCTTTTCTGTAGCGCGAGTCAACAGACGTTTCTGTTGCTTTTCAAAGAACAGAAGTTATTCAAAGGCAGTCTGCATAATCACAAGTTAATCTTTCACTGACTAGGTCATCTCGACGAGTTTCCCTTAACCGCCAATCGATGAAATCAGCAGCGCTAAAAAATTAAACCTAGGTAGGCAGTCATGGAGCTGTAATGCAAACGCCGCTTGCAAAGCCGTGGTACATTGAAAGCTACCGCCAACCTCACATCGACGAGTTGCATCGCAACGACTGAAACATCCTCTTACGGCCAGAGGAATCGCCATATCTAGATCTTTCCAGTATTTTATGCCGTCTTGTTTGAGACACTGAGGGTTGGCTGGTAAAAACAGCGCATCTGCCGACTGGCCGGGCCATAGGCAAAGATTTGTTGCCGATCAATCACCGAAGCGAGCGACCAACTTAAAATCCTAGGATATTTTTGTCGTCGAGCTGCCATAAAGTCTGAAAAGATACTATGGTGCCGTAGGGTACGGTAAAGGGTGTTTACGGAAAGGCTTGCTGGTGCTGTAGGATGAAATGCATTATCATTAAAGCCCCATGTAAGGTTGTGGAATGCGTGCTGTAATATTTGTCCTGGTCGTCACCAAAACTTTCGGGCAAAAACATTTTTGACACCAAGCGGCGCGTAAAACTTGATATTTTTGTCGCCGACCTTATCCACCAAGTCGGCAAGTTTTACCACCGCTGCACATGACGACCTTGCGTGAACCTTACGGTAATAAAAAACATAATTAAGGCAAACATGTTTTGGGAATGAAGTCAAGAAAATTGCATCCAAGCCTTGGGTAATAGGTAAGTAACCACTAGCATTACCAGTAGTAGCAAGTGCCCATAGAATCACGGGCAACAAAGCTAGATTGCCTTAATGGTCCTAGTACATAGGTATTCAATTTGACATTCTTACATGATTCATCCTGTGTGAAAACCTTTGAAAGAATATGGAGAATGAAGACGATGGAAGAGACCTGAAATAAGTGTAATTCCTTTTGATTCAACGGTTCGTATCAGGCTTTCAAGTTTTTCTCACTCACTCTCTCAAAAATGAACTTCATTGCCTCTCTCGCTTGCATGGTCAGCTCGCCGCCTTGCCACAGACGTCACATAATGTGATTTGAAGTTGTCCCAAGAACAAAAAAAAACTTATTGCCATCATAGTGTAGAGAGGTAAACTAAGGCACTAAAAGCGTCTCATGATTTTAAGCACATTAAATGAAAAAGCAAAAAATTTACGTAAAGGAGGGTCTATATAACAAATACATTCCGTTTCAAGAAGTGTGAGGGAAAAATTGATTCAAGTATGTGGTCTATATAACAAAGTTATTTCGTCGCAAAAAGTGTGATGTCAAATTGTCTTATCTGTTCATCTCTGCAGGAGAATATTGCTACCACATTTTCAGAACAAAAATGAATGCATGACTTTAAGTGGCAAAAATATTGAGGCACACCACATCGATAGTAATTATAGAAATGACCTTTATTAGCATTACACAGTCAACTGCCGGACAAACAGCAAGCTAGTGCTTGATGTAAACTTCGAATGTTCCAAGCATGAACAACAATTATTGATATATTCATACCCAGAGAGGCAAAATAAGGCAGAAGAATAACTGATAACTATCAAGTGCATTGACTGACAAGTTGCGTGTTCTGTATAAAGGACAATCCATCCCGAGAAGCATGATTCCTGTGTGTCATATCATACCTGCTTCCTCACATTTTAGTTTTGTAACACGCTTTCGGTGAACACTAGGGATGTTCCGAGCATTACCGATTAAAAAAATATATATCGTGGTGATATTGCACCGACAGGTAAACCAAGGAGAAAAAATATATAAATACGGTGCTTCGGTTGATATCAGATTGTGCGGACCGTATTATATATTCATTATAATCCAAGAACGGTAAGTTCCACACTCAACAATTGCCATAAGTTGCACTAGTAATAGCAATCATGAATATCAATCACGCTTTCATGGCCCAAATGGGTCAAGCTGAGATCACACTGAGTTCCTTGCCAATGACCAGCAATGGTTATCTACCCTAAAAGGAACTTGCATAGAATGCTAAAATTCCACAAGGTTGACACATAGACAATGTACAATCAATTCTCACAATATTTGGTAAAGCATTATTTGAGGAGTTACCAAAGCCAGCTAAAGCTTCCAGAAGCGGTACTAATACTTTACTGGCGAAAAAAATAACTTGCAAATGAATAAGAATTAATTCAACGCGCCGGTGTAACACACTTAACTGCAAACAATCTAGGAAGGGATCCATTTTTGGCCGCGATAAAATTATTCCACGGATAACTCTCCCTCTGACAATCAACCATGACAATTTTCATTTCCGTTCGGCAAATCCTGAAAGCATTCCATTGTTTCCTAATTGGTGCACCACGCATAGTTCATGGTCATAGCTTGGCATGGCGTAGGAAAAATTCCTCGTCTGGGCCAAACTTTGAAAATTATCCGGAATTATCCCTCGGCCTAGACCATTATCTGCAATAATTCTCCGTCTTTGCAAAGTCATAAGCCATTCTCCCAAAATTTAACGTTATGGACAATTTTTCAACATCAACTGCCGGCCAAACTCAGCGCGCACTTCAAACTCGATATGAGCAAATGCATTCCGGAGGAAATAATTGTTCGGACCATTTCGCTCGCCTGGCGTGTTAGATTGCACAAACCAACACCCCAGACGAGAACGACAGTCGGAACAGCTATTACGCTTGTGATATTAATACCTCCTCTCAATCCTTCCTTAAAGCTGTAAACAAATGTTATTTTCACGATGGCTGCTGTCGTGGTTTTCGAAATTTGCTGTCAGTGCTGACAAGCTCCCTTATCGGAAGACCAATTGCTGACGTTAACGACATGCCCGCGATAACAGCGGCGAATTAGGGGTTAACAACTTTCGGGGTCACCCGATGACTTTGTGCTGCCGGCCAAAGTTTGGAACATGTTAAATAGCTGGTCAATGAAAAGGATTTCGAGTGATCAAAAGGATATCAACCAGTGTAAATAGAAAAAAATTATCTACAACCCTACGTGCACAATGAAAAATCCCAATACGACTAGACACACTCCCTTTTATTTGTTACGACACAGCTTTAATGAACGATTTTAGCTATACCTGATTCGCTCTTGCGGCTAGTTAAAACATTTCTGAAAGGATGCATACGTGCATAAAACCGTGGTTTGTAGGTTACAAAAAAGACTTCTATTATAATGGCGGCCATAAAGTGAGATATTTCCTTACCAAAGCTTTTCGAAGCCTTGAAAGAGAGAAATGGATGGCATATTCGATGCGGACGCGACAAAGCAAACTCTGATATGCTGGCTACGACCCTGTTTATAACTGTGGATTACTTACATAGCTGTCTTATCTAGACATGGTCCTTGAAAATGGTTCTTAAATTATTTATTAAATTATTAAATGATCGTCAAAGCCCATCTTGCGCTGCACGACGCCGATACACACAGTAATGGTGCGGCCCGGCATTCAGCGCCCTCGACCGATCCATGCCGTTGCCGGACCTGGCTATGATTCTTTAAGTTAAGAGAGCTTAGGCATGGGTTAAAGACTCGAATGTCCATGACATGGCTTGTTTTGTATTATACACTTTTTACAAGATTGATCAACCTGGTTGGCTATTCAATATCACTTAAGTTGTGTGAAAGCAAAGATTTTCTTACCAAACTGTATACTGTGTATCAGGGCTACCTAAAACACTTTTGAGACTTTTGAACATGCATTGAAGGCACTAATCCTGCGTGAAAACGGATCATGTTCCGGACGAGGTATTCGTCTGGACGGAATAACTATTACTACTGTCTCCCTCCCAATCTAAACAATAACAGTGCTGAAGAGCACAAGTAGTCAGAATAATCATTCCATCCATGGTTGCGCTTGCATCAGAACCAATGTTGGATACATATTTCATTTATGCTGGTTTTTTAGTGCAATATGTTGCAGCACAAAATATAGCAATGGTGTGTTACTATCCGTACATAAAGGACAGTCTGTGTTATGTTCAATAAGCATTTTCATCAGACGATTTCACTGTTCTGGTATTTCTGTACCGACTCGATTTCAATTGTTTCTAAATCGATAAAGGTACATGCGTCCGGTTCCGGGATGCAGGAGGTACTGACAGGAAGTACACTTTCCATTGCTCAACAGGCTATTTCGAGTGTCGAGTCAAAGTAAAAACGACAAGTAAGAGGCTACACTCAACAAAACTACAAACAGAAACAATTAGAAAACGCATAAACATGAGCACACACAGGCAGTACTGCCCACTTAATTGTCAACATGTTGTTCATTACACATTTCGAAACGTCCGCCGACAAGTCACGCACTTTTGTGGGCAGAGAATGATTTATTACCGCGGTGTTGTACCAGAAGTGTCGCCTGCCTGCTTCGCGCGTGGAAGAGCTCGACCAGCGCCTTGGCAAGCGTGATGAGACCAGACGCCATCCCTTGATCCCTCGAGATCCCCTTCGCTATGGTGGCGTGCGCCCAATCTCTCACAGCAGAGTGGTGGGGTATGTTCATTTCCTTGCAACTAGCGCATGGAATATTCACTTTGCAGCCCACCAGTCGATACTTCGGCACCGCAGCTTCAGCTGCAATTTTCAAGACATTCGTGCCGTTGTCTGGCATCCTAGTACCACGGCGCTGGAGATCGCAGCGCTGGGCTTTGTTCGATCCGCGGAACCTGCACGGTTGTGGCTGTCCCGCGCAGTCGCTTAACCACTGGCCGACAGGATTACGGTAGGGGTGACCGAGTCAGATAAGAGGTGCTACGTCAAAATGTGAAAAGAAAAAGTTAAGATGAAAGTTTTTCTTATACTGAGCTTTGGTAATTCGAAACTGACGGATTTTTGTCAACATTACATGGCGTTCAGACGGAATTACTTCAATGGGTTGGTGGTTCTTGGCAACAAGCTTAGTCCAACGGGACCCCTGATCCTTAAGCCACTCCTGCAAAAACGTTCCGATTTTTTTTTAAGCAGCCCGGTCCGGATTGTGCATCCGGGCTCCTGTCTCCGTAGGAATAACGCCTACGGCGTCGTGCGGAATGGTACTCTACGTGACGTGTCATATTGTGTCGCCAGCCGCTCACCAAGGCGGCTGGTAACACGGTCTGTCCCTGCCGGTACAGACGGCCTCAGTCTTGGCCCGCCTCCTCAGGATCAACGACGCAACGCCCGAGGTGGCTAGTGAAGGACACCCAGAGGCCAGCTGCACTGGTGAGGGACGCCCAGAGGTCAGTTGCACCAGTGAAGGACGCCAGAGGCCAGCTGCACTAGTGAAGGACGCCCAGAGGCCAGCTGCACTATTGAAGGACGCCCAGAGGCCAGCTTCACTAGTGAAGGACGCCCAGAGGCCAGCTGCACTAGTGAAGGACGCCCAGAGGCCAGCTGTACTGGTGAGGGACGCCCAGAGGACAGCTGCACTGGTGAGGTATGCGCAGAGGCCAGCTTTACTGGTGACGGACGCCCAGAGGACAGCTGTACTGGTGAGGGACGCTCATAGGCGAGCTGCACTAGTGAGGTATGCGCAGAGGACACCTGTACTGGTGAGGGACGCCCAGAGGCAAGCTGCACTGGTGAGGGACGCCCAGAGGCCAGCTGCACTAGTGAAGGACGCCCAGAGGACAGCTGTACTGGTGAGGGACGCTCATAGGCGAGCTGCACTGGTGAGGGACGCCCAGAGGACAGCTGCACTAGTGAAGGACGCCCAGAGGACAGTTGTACTGGTGAGGAACACCCAGAGGACAGCTGTACTGGTGAGGGACGCCCAGAGGGCAGCTGTACTGGTGAGGGACGCCCAGAGGACAGTTGTACTGGTGAGTAACACCCAGAGGACAGCTGTACTGGTGAGAGACACCCAGCCGGTCAGTTGCGCAGCCGGTCAAGCGTGTCAGCATCAGGCCTCCAATGGCTTCTAACGCTGTTCGTACGGTTACATTATTGGACCAAGCTGAGAAGATGGAGCCCTGCGCGGTCTAAGCACTTGTTGCAATCCTTAGGAGGTATCTGCAACACGTTCGTTCGTGCGCTGGGACGGGCGAACAAGGGACGGCTCACATTTTCCGATCTTCTGGCGGAAATAGCCTGACTCTGCCTTAGCTGTTAACTCCGCTGCCAAATGTACCCACCAGAATGATGAAATTTCATGACGTCAGCTCGAACCATTCGATTAGTGCGGGGATTGGGAAACGCCGAGTTTCTCCAGTTACTTCTGCCAGTCATAAAACGGATAATGACTCGAGCATCCGACTGTTGCCGATGAAGGGGAGCGTTTCATGCAGTCGCGAAGGCCCGTAAACTGCTGGTCGTGTGCCGGTCTGATGATCGATCACCGAGCCTGACGAGGGCTTTACGGGCCTGGAAGGATCGGGAAATCCAAACTCCAACAGCCAACCACCCGGTAAACCGAAATTTGCACTTTGTGTCTCCATGGGTCGCTCTGCAGTTAAGGAGCCATTGGGTGCAAACTTTGAATATGTCTTCCATCTTTATCTGCGTTTTATAGTGTCGATTTCTGTCTTAAAGGTAGCCGCGTAATATCGGCCTGTACGGCCAGGTGTACATTGTCACGCAACGCGAGTGCTATGGAACATCGCAAGCGCGCACATTATGTATATGGGGTATGGGGAGACAACCCGTGGACGGAGCCAGCCGTTGCCTCGCTCTCTGAACCTCATGACCTCGACCTCGAGAGCCATCTGCAATACCACAGCTGGCTCCAGCCTCGCAGAAATGCAGACGCTCCGGCGCAGGTCAACAGCTGATGTGACATCGAAGTTTTCAAGCTGTTTCTTTCCATGCAACACTACAGGCGTAGTGTTAGAACCGCGAAAAAACTGGGGAGATGTCCTTTCGTCCACTCACCTTGTGGCGGAAGGCGCGCGGCGGAGAACGTCTAGAGCAAGTGATGCCTGGCGCGCAAACTATATTACCCATGCTCGCTATTTAACTCTGAAAGCCTTTAAGGAGGAGAACGAAAATTTGATCCACTGATGGTGTATCCATAAAAGTAATCCATAAAATGATATCTATAAAAGTATTCCACCGCCATGCTTTGGTGGCGGAACATTTCGGAACAGAACAGTCAACAGCAGCAACAGCTGACGCATACGGCACAAACTACATAAAGTGAGGGAGTGCAGCCAGCCGAAAGGCGCCTAATGTGCTCAATAACTCTCAGGTCTCCCGGATGGACATCATTGCGATCATCACGCTTTGGGTTTGGAAAGCTACGCAGACAGTAGGTTATCCAGACAGTGGCTTATGTCAATATCCGCCGTGTCCTCCGCGACAGCCCCGCCAGACGGCACCGCTCGATGGCATTGTCCAACGGCACAGCCGGGCAGCACCGGCATATAACACCGCCCGATGGCACTGTCCAACAGCACAGCCGGACAGCACCGGCATATAACACCGCCCGATGGCACTGTCAAACAGCACAGCCGATGGCGCTGTCCAACAGCACAGCCGGACAGCACCGTCATATAACACCGCCCGATGGCACTGTCCAACAGTACAGCCGGACGGCACCGTCATATAACACCGCCCGATGGCACTGTCAAACAGCACAGCCGATGGCGCTGTCCAACAGCACAGCCGGACAGCACCGTCATATAACACCGCTCGATGGCACTGTCTAACAAGACACCCGGACAGCACCGGCATGTAACACCGCCCAACAGCACTGTCCGGCAGCACTGTCCGGCAGCACTGCCTGGTCGGAATATGTGCACAGTCAATAATGGCATACAGTTATATGCGCTGTCAAACCTTAAAGAAGAATGTCTGGGTCAATGCTCCCAATCCGGGCTCCTATATGTACGCGTAAACTCACTCAAGCTTCATTTACTGCCACTGGAGAGTTTTAAGACCGGAGACTTGTGCCGTCCTTACCTCTGCGCGGGTAAAGATCAACAGGCATGCATTTCGTAACAGCGGTGAATTAAAAAGGGGCACTGAAATGGCACACTTTGGGGGGTTTCCAGACAAAAAGTCAACAAAAAAAGCCGAGTGGAAAAAGTCAAGCAAATCTAGCCGAAGGCCTTACGTTGACAAATTGAGGTCGAGTCGACAAAATTCGGAAGGGATACAAGTCGGCAGTCGTGGAAGATTGCAAAACACTTCAGAAGGCAAATAGTCGACACGGATAAAACTGCAACCCAAAAAAGTCGTAGGTAATGAAAATCGACAAGGAAAAAACTAAAATCGGAAAATCATTTAATAAAAAATTCGGCAAGACTAAATAACGACTGGATAGAAGTAAGCAGGTGGTCAAATCCAGGCCAATCGAAACACAAGTTAATGCAAAAATTAGACCAGGATAATTGTCGATTAGATAGAAGTAAACAAGCAGGTGGTCAATCCCAGGCCGGGAGCACCGTACCGTAGCATTGCACGGCACGTAAAACCCTCCCCAATCAATCAGATTTATGTCAGCCGAAAGGCTATGGGCAAAGTTAATAATTGAACTGGACGGCACCGCTTGTGGGGAGTGTTCGGGGTGTTCACAACAAGATATGCTCAGCAGATACCGAAACTGAAGACACCCAAGAAGACCATTCGGAATACCTTAATTGTTTAGTAGGAATTGAGGGCAGCAGATTTTTGATGGTTTGACGCCTCGCATGAAAGAGGAAGTTGCCGATTGCATTGGGACAGGCCCATAGCTCCATAGTCATCGCTGCCTAGCGCCACGGATTCTCTAATTTGGGCCCGCCCTCGCTCACCTGGCAAACGCTCCTGGCAGGAAGAAAGCGACCAAACCTTCGCTACTCGCCAGACGGAATGCGCTCTGAGGCTATCACGTGACCGATCTGCTATAGGTACCCATCTTTCTCTGCCCACATCCATAGATATTCTCTCCCTAGCCATCTTCCGGGAATGTCGCGAGCAACACAGGCGCCCACGGCGGGAGGCGGCGCACAACAGCAGCGACTGTCGCGAATCCCGTTCTTGGTTCGTCCTGGCGCCTGATAGACATGTGCCTGGTTCCCAATGGTCGTTCTTCGTTCCCGATGCCCGTTTTGTAAACGACATTTAGGATTATTGGTTCCGGCTGATTATTTCATAAGCTCCACCCCTGATTCCTGGACCTCATTGATTGTTTTGACGGTTTTGTGTCGACATGCAACGACCTGTCGACTTTTTGCAGTTCGAAGTTTTCGTTACTTTTTTACTCGACCTTTCTCCATTCGTCTTTTTTGTCCGGACACCATTCGGCGGCCGGCTTGCAATATAAGCCTTTTTACCTCGACGAACCTGTCACATCCTGGGTGGGGAACTCACTTCTTGCTGCAGATCATGCAGGTCATGCTCATTGAGCGGTTTACACCGTCCAGCGCGAAGTACGAAAAGTAGTCAGCCATGCTCCGCTGGTCCAGCTCATTTTACCCGGGGGTGAGTGCAGTCAAAATAGAAAATAACGATTGCATGCGAATCAATTGGCGCAAGACGAACGAACGATAGAAACATGCGCCTCGTCCTGCGTTCGGATGTCTGTCCAGTGACGATGATAAGGTTATTGCAATATCCCAGCAGATGGCAGCACTTAGCAACACTGCGTACTGCAGTGTAAGGAGAGCTCTCAAAGGTAGGAGGCAAATACCACAGTGACGGTTACGGCGATTGGCCGTTGGCGCACGGGTGATGGTTGTCCGTTGTTAGACGGGCGTTGATTGGCCGTTGTCAGTGATTGGAGCACCTATCTAATATGCATCGCTTGGACGCGGAGCCTTCCGAGTGCTAGTAATTACCGGTCGTTATTAAGTTCATCAATTGGTTGTAAGTTGCATGATTATAGTCTATTTGCATCGTTGAGTTAGCATGGCAGCTTTTGTTCCAATCCTGTGAATAAAGCGTACGAGACCAGGAGTATATTATTTTGATAAATGTCTTATTTTGCTGAACTGAACGCAGCTGTCAGCGTTGACAACCCAGCGTCGTCAATGTTCTTTAATTATCAGTCGACTACTCTTTATTTGAGGGGTGGTCCTCACGATTTCGAGACCCTTTTTCACATCTGCCTTTTCGTCCCCGACCGTTGCCAACCAGTAAGAATTTCGCCACTTCTGTAACGTCTGTTCACCTGGTCACGTCCAACACTTTGGCCGCAGCTGCGAATGGCACAAGAGCTAGAAATATCCAAATTTTATCCACAAAATACAGCTTTTAAAGCAGTGATTCCTGGCGGAGGGTAAGGTTACCATCAAAGTTTTCAGGATTTTCTCAGCGGACAGAAAAAATAAACGATAGTGTGTCCAAATCGTGTTTAGCAAAATTCGGATATCGTGTTAATCGGAACATCACGACGCCACTTCCTACGTATTTTAATCGAAACTGATTTTACAGCAGGCAAGTTTTTAAGATAATTAGAGCTGTTGCATTTAAAAGGAAAATGTAGACTGTGCGTGACTATTCAAGTGTGATTGCAATGTCGATACACGATCAATTCATCCTGCGTCGTTTGCAAGCTTCCAGTCCTTGGCCACAAAACCAGTTAACGTCTTGTAAATGGCGGATTTAGCCACTCAGCTTGAACAAGGGAGGGAAGGGGGTCGGTAGCAAATCATTTTGACGAAGAATCAAACTAATTCCCAAATTTGATTTTTCCTTCGCATTTGGGACAGCGCCTTACTTTCGGAGAGAAATTTAAGAAGGCTTTGGGAAAACTGGAATAATGAATTGGACAAGTTGGCAGATGTTGACGTATATCTGAGGCATCGGCTAAAACCATGATATGTCGCTACATCATTTTAAACCGCATACCTCTTATCAACGATTTTCCGTTAGAAATGTTTCGAAGATATTTCAAAACATGTTTGCAAAGGCGTATAATTGGATAAAATTGTAGTCGGCTGGTTTTAAACAAAATCATGCTTTTATGGACAGATACGATGCCAGAATTCTTCCTAGCGAGATTTTTCTTACCATTTTTTAACATAGCACTTAATACTTAACATAACACTTAACACTTAATATAACCCTTAACATAACACTTAACATTACACTTAAAACTGAACATAAAACTTAATTTTTTAGCATTCGGAGGCAGCTCTGATGCAGACGCGACAAAACAAACTCCTATATCCTTGAAGCGTTCCTGTTCATAGGTATGCAGTACTTGTAGAGCTTACTTACTGCGCTTAGATTCCTTGCTTACAGTAATTGTAGAGCTTACATAACTTACCATGATCCAAGATGGATGGTCCTTTGATGGAATGATCTTCAAAGCCCGCCTCGCTCCACTGAGCACCGATGTAAGCAGTTATGGAGCAGCCAGCATCCAATGCCCTGGATCGATTCACATTGCTGACTTCCATGCCTCGTATTGCCTTGAATTTGGGTGTACTAAAGGTTAGGCTGAGTAATTGTTTAAAAATGGTCTATTTAAATATAACAAACTTGTTTTTAGTTGGATGATTTAGCAATTTTACACAGTGGCAAAATGTTATCCATGAAAATCTCTGACCACTGAATTGTCTGGTAATGCCTTGGGGAAGTTTATAATTTTCCCGAAGCCTGGCAGACCCTGGGCAATTTGCTCTGATTTTGGGGAATCTAATTTGCTATTGGGATCTTGCGGTAAATCTATGGTGCTCAAATGGGGTAAATAGACATTACTAAACTGTAAAGATAGGATGTGTATATTTGTTGCTTTCGGGGGCATCAATCGCTTTGGACATTTGCACCTTTTTTAGATAGTCTTTTACGTGTTGTTTGATGGTGAAGCGTGCCACCAAAGTAAGAATACCAGTCAATCATGTAGACAAAAAACCGTGCTACGTAATGCTGACGGAGCACCTAATACTACGTAGCTATAGATGGGGTCGGACACTGCTTGGAACTTGATGCCGCTTAAAATCATGCAGTGGACGAGGTACTTGCAGACATGTTTTCACTGAGGATCGGCCGAGGTTGAAAATGCAGAAAAACGGACTCTTTTTGCATGAAAATTACGACACGTAGTGAAACCATACCCGACGGTTCAGACGTTCAGCACTTCGACTACACAAATTTGGATTATTCCCACAGGAATGATGTGTGTGTGTGTGTGTGTGTGTGTGTGTGTGTGTGTGTGTTGTGGTGTGTGTGTGTGTGTGTGTGTGTGTGTGTGTGTGTGTGTGTGTTGTGTGTGTGTGTGTGTGTGTGTGTGTGTGTGTGTGTGTGTGTGTGTGTTCGGCAGGTGGGTCCTAGCCGGAGCCCGTAAATGATAAACTTTTCTGTCCGGGCGTCCTTATGGCCAGATGCCCTCTCACCTATTGCAGGTTTGGCCCATTTGAGTTCACTAAAGTTTGCATTGCCTCTCCGGTACCACGCATCACGAACACATGGGGACGCCGCACACTTCAGGTTGGAAGCAGATATCTTAAACAGGTTGGTCAATGCATTTAGCCAACTCCTTAGCCATGGTATACGTTGCAGTTAACAGGGTGATGACACAGTGGGGACCATGAGCGTCATACCTTTCCCAGTTGGGGGGGGGGGGGTGGGGGGGAACTGTCCCGCACAGCCTCAGAGCGGGGGCCAAAATTATTGAACGCATTTACTTACGTCCTGGTGAATTGAGTAAAAGCGCATCGACCCTCCACCGGACGCCCAAAAGGACCTCAACACGACCTCTTACAGTGGTCATGTATTGTCAGTCGCAAGCCGAACACACTACACGCGAATCCTCTCGATGGAATACACCTCGCACTGCAAACGTCAGTGTGCACTCCTCACGACCACTGCTCAGCGCATTTTTCCCAAGATCCTCGACCGTTGTCTTGCAGGGTTCAAGCTTGTAATCTTTTTTTGCGGGGGCCATGACCCCTCGAAGCTGGTCGCCCAATGTTGGGCTGAGCCCCGCAATGTACAACTTGTCCTGTAATCTTAATGATTTGAAATCAGAAGAGCTCCAATTTTTTCAGTTAAGAAAGATGAACTTCAAAAAGGTAAAGCTGAGATTTTAGGCGCCTTTAACATATGAGACAAAGGGTTTGCTTACTACTTTTGTATCTAAAAGACCATTGCATTTTTATAATGAAACGAAACGCAAATACATTGCATCAGACCAATGTTTATCTAAACACAGTTTCGCTATAGACATGCCTGTGAAGGTATGTATTTGTGATATTCCTTATATAGCTGCGACCTTGTTTGTAACAATCACCGCGCATCAGGCTGTGCTGTGAGGTAACTGGTCCGGGATATAAATGTCCCACGGGCAAGCGGTTAAAAAACCGGGATAGTGTTTTGAGACGCACCACAGACAGACAAAATGAAAATATGGAATGAGTTTTTCCCAATAAATGTGATGAGGCAACTCAGTGAATGCTAAAAGTGGAGTGAACATCGATCGCTTTCGAAGGTGCTTGCATAAGCCCAGTCTTATGTTGGACCCACGAATCAGGACCAGGACCCGTGCCGCTGACATCATGAAACCACCAATCTAAATCTAACGAGGCTAGCGGACGAAGAATAGATATAAGCCAAGGCTAAGACACAAGAATACACTGCCAGTTCCGCTGAGCAGCTTAGACCCATTAGTGTTCAACATAGTGCGGTCAGAGAAGTGGGGCATGGGCTCAATTGGCTCATGTTCCAGTTCTTCAGCCGCAACGGTCGTTTTTCTGTGCCGGCCTAAAGCTCCCTCAGGAACGGGCGTCGTCCATCGCCGACGCGCAGGCGGCAACCCCCGACTGAGCCGGGGGCGACACGATACTCTCCCGCCCAGTCCAGCTCTCCTGACTGAGCCGGGGGTGACACCATATTTTCCCGCCCAGTCCAGCTCTCCTGACTGAGCCGGGGGTGACACCATACTCTCCCGTCCAGTCCAGCTCTCCTGACTGATCCGGAGGTGACACCATACTCTCCCGTCCAGTCTAGCTCTCCTGACTGAGCCGGGGGTGACACCATACTCTCCCGTCCAGTCCAGCTCTCCTGACTGATCCGGAGGTGACACCATAATCTCCCGTCCAGTCCAGCTCTCCTGACTGAGCCGGAGGTGACACTATACTCTTCCGTCCAGTCCAGCTCTCCTGACTGAGCCGGGGGTGACACCATACTCTCCCCTCCAGTCCAGCTCTCCTGACTGAGCCGGGGTGACACCATACTCTCCCGCCAGTCCAGCTCTCCTGACTGAGCCGGGGTGACACCATACTCACCCG
>NW_023596576.1:25314617-25319627 GCF_011947565.3 Pollicipes pollicipes | reverse complement strand
GGTGACGCATGAGTCCCAGCTCGTCGGCACGCGGCAATTGGTTCCGACGCAGGCAGCTGGCCTGGCTTTGACTAATGCGACCGACAGACCTCGGTGTGCTATGACTGGGGTCGGCGCGCGTGCCAAATACCCTGGCTTGACGGGCGGGGGTGCTCGCCACTGACACGCTGTACAGCGGTGTTGTGCTGGCGCGGCCAGACACAGGACGAGCAGAGCGGTCGAGGAAAACCACTGGTTGCCGCCTGATCGGCAAGCACATCACCACTTAAATAGCGGAACATCGGTCTAGACGCTATGAAATACGGTGCATGCTACTGAAGGGCACTTTGCAGCAATCTAATCGCACTGAAGAGCAGTTAGTCCTACTTCAAGCTGTCAAAGTAACTGAAATCACGCATCCGCTTGTCAAAGATGCGAATAAAATCTGCCCAATCAGCTATGACGAGGGCAATCTGTTTTCGTTCGAACATAGTCACTCAACGTCTATCAATGAAATATGCAGAAGCATTCCATAAACCGGAGCCGAAATGTGATGCAGCGATTTATCCACACTTAGCATGGGCGCGCCTTTGCAGTTTTCTAACGTGATGGATCACATTGCTAACTCTATAGAATTATTGTTGGACTGCAGCAAGCGTTTGGAAGTACAATGTAATATGTCGGAACAGGTTGAAAAAATGTCAGCCGAACTAAGGAATTTCAAATATGCACTATTCTAATGAGAACAAGCCGATAAATCATCGGTACCCCTCTCGTTAAAGAATAGCGGTTATTACTCCATCGAATGCCTTCCATATCGACTACCTGTCAAAAAATAGAAAATTTTGAAGCCCTGCATGATCCCGCATTTTCTTCCTTGCTTAGGCGGTACGTGTCTGGCAAGGTTTGCTTCGGCAGGTGCCACCGTATGCGACAATCGGACTGCTGGGTTGCAGTTAGCGCGGCTCGTGTGGCGTGTGGCCCCTGGGTGCAGCCAGTGCGGCTCGTGTGGTGTGTGGCCCCGGGTGCAGCCAGCGCGACTCGTGTGGCGGGTGCCTCTGGTGCAGCCAGCGCGGCTCGTGTTATGTATGGCCTCTGGGTGCAGCCAGCGCGGCTCGTGTGGCGTGTGGCCCCCGGGTGCAGCCAGCGCGGCTCGCGTGGCGTGTGGCCCCTGGGTGCAGCCAGCGCGGCTTGTGTGGCGTGTCGCCTGTCGTCGCGAGTCCCGCCTCGTCGATGAGTGATGCGGACGCGACGGAGCGCCGCCGCCGTCTGATCGCGTCCGTGCCTCGGGGCGGGTCGGTTCCGGCGGCGGGCGGGGCGCCTGTGTCCGCCTGATGAGCCATTACCGGCGCCGCGCCTCGCCCGAGGCCCAGCGGCGCGGGCGGTTCGTGGAGCCAGCCGGTGCCGGCCGCCGCCGAGCTGGCCGGCCACAGCGGCCGGTCGATCGGCTCTTGCCGGCCGACAGGCTGCCTGCCGCCGACCTCGAGTTCGGGAGCGCTGCCGGCAGAATGCACTGTCGGGGGGTGGAGGCACCGGACAGACCGACCTGTTGCCAGCGATGCTACGCAGACTACGCTGTCGGCGGGAAATAAATAATAATAATGATAAGCCGGGAGACCTACCTCAACGCGCATTAGCATTCTGTACCGAGACCGTGAGAGCTGCAGAGGAGCAGTCCTATCAACAGGGCAAGGCTTTTAGTCAAATCAGGTTCTAACCTGCTGTCCCGTGAACGAGGACATCTCATGTGTGCTTAGCGTGGCCATCCAGCATCTGAAGCCGAAACTGACGAGATTAGCGGGACCCAGAGCGGTCAAACGGCTTAGTGGGGATGTAATGACGGCTCACGTCAAGCAGACCGGCCGATGAAGACTGTCGGTGTGACCTTGACGCCGGCGTTGCTATGCCTATGAATCCCACTTTGACGGAATCTCGATGGAACACAGTGAAGCTCGCTCTAATGCAATCTGGCAGCAATTCGCTGTGACCTCGAAGCAGGCTCTCTCACATGGGTAGTCGTCCGTGTACCGTGATGAAAGGTCACTCAGGACAGAAGTCCCTGCTGTGAATGACTTCAGGCGATGCATGCAATTTGAAAAGGGCTTATTGACTTTGCGCGGTGTTGGGCGACATTCTGGATTGCTGGCAGGGTGGTGTTTGTATTGGGTTTGTTGGAAGTTGAGTCGGGACGAGACAACAAAACGAGGATTGCCTGGCCTGCACCAGCAGTGATGTCAAGGTTTTTTTTAGCTGAGGGTTCAAGCTGTTGGCCGCGGGAGCAAAAGGCGTGAGGAGCTGGAAAGAACCCGCCAGGATAACCCTCCCACTTTCGGGGAGGTCCTGGAAGTAAGTGGGGCAGTATTTTTATGTTGGCGGGTGAGCTTCCCCGCCCCTTCTCCCTATGGTGGCGGCAACGCAACTGCGAAAGATCGTAACGCCTGTTTTGACGTGCACCGGCCAAAGCGTTCATTTCCTGGCACGCTGGCGGATGATGTCGCACCTCCTAATTAAACAAGAACAAGTTAGCACTCCCCACTCGCTTTGCATTGCGATAATGTCTGTATGTTGGAGGCGTGGGGTGGGGTGGGCGGGGGGGGGGATTTACGACACATATGACGGCTATGGTCATAACCCCCGCAATCTCCCAAGACGACAGAGGCGGAGACAGTGCGTCAGCGCTCTGGCAGCTGGACTGACGAGTGCAGCCCGACACCCGGCGCCGTGCGCCTCTGCTAACTCGTTCGCTGTAATAATAAACGGTTTTTATAGCATATTAGATAAACAAGTAATTTGGCCGACCGAGCCACGGTCTTATGACGGCCCACAGCTTCAGCGAGGCAGAGCTTTGCTGGGGCTAGCATAACGCGCGGCTGGCTAGAGTCGAAACGAACCCTGCTACCCCACGCTAGCTAGAGCCATTTGTGTCTCGAATTTCCGTCACGTTATCCGCGCTGTTTATCCGGTCGCACCCACAGCATCAGCTAACCATTCCTAATCAGCTGTTACCAGCCGTTTGCGTGTGTCTTAGACTTAAGCTGGAAACCACGGCAGATATTGCGAAAACTTTACGCAAAGCTTACTGTTTTCTATGTTTGTAAGTCAAAACATGGCTTGAATGAGACTCATTATAATGGGATGGATCACTCAGATAGTAATGTGTGAGATTTTACGCAGCATCCATCCAGTGTCTCCTGAGCCTTAGACCCATACTTACTTCATATTTTTGAACATATGCGTCAGTATTGACCATAGTAACTAAACCATGCGTTCTTGACCCGTACCCTTATCCGCAATGCCCCACAACTCCGTGCTCAGCTCCAGGTATGTCAAAACACGCCGACTTGGTGGATATGGTCGGCGACAAAAATGCATACATTTACGCAAAGCTTGATGGCAAAAATGGTTTCTGACCGCAAGTTTTGGTGACGGTCAAGACAACGAAATACAGTATACTATGCAAAATAACATTAGGTCTCCATACAGGGATATTATGCCTCCATGGTAATAAATTTCGTCACACAACACAAGCAGACGTTTCTGTAAAGACTCTTTACCGTACACTGCGGCATCCTGGTATATTTCCTAGGTTTCATTCCAACCCAACGACAAAACATCCCATGATTTTTAGTTAGTCTGCTGACGCGGTGACAGGTCGGCGACAAATCAGTGTGTTCCCTATGGCCCGGCCGGTCGGCTGATTCGCTGTTTTAACAGCCGACTCTCAGTGTCCCAAACTAGACAGTATAAAATACTGAAAAATATATAGATATGGGAATTCATCTGGCCGCGAGGGCGTGTTTCAATTGTTGCGACGCGACTGATATGGGGTTTAGGGCTCAAACCCTCCCCCTAAGTTTGTGAAGAAGTGTGCTTATCTGGGAGACATCCATATTTTGGGGCACATTACGTTATCTTTCACAGCTCCCAAACTTATCTTCAAAAATTAGGCCCCTGCTCGAAATGCAATTATTTCATCAATTTTTTATAACTTTTAAACAATTATGCTGGGCTCAACCTTTCGCTAGCATGAATCTTGGTTGCTGGAAATTTATATGATACCCAATGTTGTAGGCCATGGGAAGGCAATGCAAGTGAGGAGTGGAGTGGTCTAGGAAATATAGGCAATGAGGAGGAGGGGGGACAGGTTTCATCGCCATCTCTCCGTTTACCAAGCGTTTTACTTCAAATAGCAGGTGGTTTACGGCATTGTGGTCCAACTGTCCTATGGGGTCAGTAAAAGATGACATTTGGTTGCCTCTGAGGAGAATGTTGGCAATTTCCTGATGATAGCACCCTACTGTAACAGGAAAGCTCTGGAAGCCAATCATTCTGCTATGCCCATTCATGTGCGTATTTTCTTTGCGCGTGTTAGCATGGCATCGCATGGATGCAAATATGGTATGTTTCATTGTTGTTTTTGCTAGCATTCAATAGTAAAATTGACCTGATAGAACTATCAGCATAATGGCTGTATGCATGTAAGCACAGACTGTGAAGACAGACAGCCTATCCTATATGCAGCCTACATTGATGGCAGAAATCCATGTAGTTTGTGTGGTGGTGGCCTAATGACAGAAGTGCCAATTTTTATACATGATTAGCGGGAGATGGCAACCCATGGATCATGGTCAATAAGTTAAGTCTAGAGAAAACCGTTTTGTGTCAAAGTAAGGTTTTATCTCATATCTTTTTGTAATTTTCCGGGTAGAAATGTTAGTGTGGGGGGGGGGAGGAATCAGCCTTGAGGGGGCCCAACCTAACATAGATATTGGGTAGTGCCCCAGAAATAATTTGAATTGACACTCCTGCATTAGACATGACAGACATCACAGATAATCTTAGATTTGCATGCTACTTGCATGCAAGGGCAATTTTGACTTGCTGATTAAATTTTTACCAATGTTTGGATGCTGGTGATGAAAGGTATTGTTTTGTAGCCGCTGTAGTAGTTGATGTTTTCATGATCTCAAATGGAGATTTATACACCAGCATATAAAATGAATAAGAAAGGGTGGCAGCCAACAATTTTAA
>NW_023596576.1:25199617-25309617 GCF_011947565.3 Pollicipes pollicipes | reverse complement strand
CGGCGGCGACGGCGGCGCGTGGCGCGGCGGCCGACGGCGCGGCCGACCCACCAGGCTCGAGCGTGCGGGACAGGACGCCGGACCGTGCCACAGGGGCGACGAGGCCGCTGGCTGGTGGGGCTGTCGGCACCAGACTGTGGTGATGAGCCGGCTGGTGTGCGGGCACTGCGTGTTATTGGACGAAACAGTGCGTCGCAGCCGCGTGTACATGCGCTCATTGTATACACACATACCGGCATATGACGTTAGTCGTACGGTGTGAAATCGAGCTATCTATAAATATGTCAAATTATCGTAAATATCAAATTATCGCCGTTAGTCGCTTTGTGATCTGTTGTGTCTGCTCGCATTATGAAAGCGTGCAGGATGAATGCGTGTGGTCGTGCGACGGATCGACGCTCGGAAGGCATTTTGGCTTCACGATTGATGTCGGCCGGTCGGCGGCCTGTGCTGGCTGGGTGATGTCTGGAGTCGGATAGTGTCTGGTGAACAGTGTCCGCACACTTTCAGACTGTATCTGTGCACTGTCGAACGATGTTTACACGCCGTCGGACGGTGTCTTGAGTCGGACGGACGGTTGGTGCCGAGAGCTCATGCCAGACGAGAGTCCCTTGGACAATACCTGGAAATTGTCAAACCGTATCTGGAACCAGATGTCTCATAAAATGAATGAAGAATGCCTGCAAACCGTCGGTCGGTGTCTACAGTATGCCGATGGGTGTCTGGAGTCCGTTGCATGGTGTTTGTTCCCGCCAATATGACGTCGTCAGATATCTCGTAGGATGAACGGACGGTGTTTGCGCGACACGGTCGTTGATTCCGTCTGGAAGCGTCTGCGGCTGGCCGGATGGCATGAAAACATCAGAATCCGAAATGGATCAGAAGTATCAGTGTGTCGAAAGTGGTCAGAAGCGACAGTCTCGTACGTGTCGGCAGCCGTCGCTTGCCAGCGGATGATAAATGCGTAAACATGTCACTGCAGGGCGGGCAGATTCGACTCGTGCGCGGGGCGGGTGTCGACTGGCCCGGTGGTGACCTGTGGGCTGACGCATGTGACGGACCTGACCGCGACCCCCGCCGGCTGTGGCACCGCTCACTACCGAGTTCTGGTGATCGGCCAGAACGGTCGCGTGAGTGTTGCTGTTGTGTTCGTACTCGCCGTGCCCGAGGATATGCCGCGGGTCATAAATCTTGTCGACTCGATTTCTGCGTCATATTCGGCGCTCGGACAGAGTCGTAACTCACGTCCATTAATCGCGTGGCTCGCTCGATCACCAGGCTGTAGTTCATTAATCCCTTTCTAGATTGTGTTCGACTTCAGTCGCGAATTCTAGGACATGCTCATGAAGTGAACTGGTGTGCTTGCCAATGCGTAATTCGTTGAATGTTATAAGATTAGCGGAGGAGCTAAATATATGCATTATTTGAGGGACCGACCTTTGTCAGGTTATGTGAACTGTTAGACATTGAAGAGTTTCCTGGCTGTGGCTCGAAGATTCCAACGTTGTGCTACATCTGTTTGGACCAACCCAAATTAAGACGCCGTGCAAAGATTCCCCCGTTTCAGTAAAGTATGCCACACCACGGACCATTCCTGAGTTACGGGCTGAAGGGATCATAACGTCGGCAAACCGGGTGGTACGTACCTTGGCATGCCTGTCGGACATTTAGTGCATACGGTGTTATGTTCTCAAATCGCTAGAAGGCAGGTGCGTGCGGCTGAACCTGCGCCCACCTCTGGCAGCTTGAGAGCTGGCCCGCACGCACAGACGGCTGGCGCGGACGCCCCCCCCCCCCCCCCCCCCCCCAAGACCCGACGCTCGCGGACTTGGGTTTCGTCATTCTGACGTAAGTGAGAACAAAATAGTGCATTTCATTTCAGCGCATAGCAAGCACCGAGAGCACCACAAATGCGGGCGCAGAAGTCGCAGACCACCGACTTCTGACCAGGCCTGAGCCAAACAACGGAAATGCTTCACAGTGCTACCGTACTGCAATGTCCTGTCTGCAAAACACGCTCCGTGAAAACGTACTACAACGCAAACTACTTCTACAGGTCTCAGCTAAAAGCATTTCAGTCTGCCCGGGGAGTCTCTTGGAACGGCCCTGGAACGGGTGTTTTCCGAGGCTGACGCCGTTCGGGTTGTCGCGCGAGTCACGGTCATGGGTGGCGAGGACAGAACTTTGCGCGGCTTGATGCGACTCCCCGCTGAGCTGGCGGGGAGTCGCATCATCGCGGCTTGATGCGACTCCCCGCAGAGCTGGCGAGGAGTCGCATCATCGCGGCTTGATGCGACTCCCCGCTGAGCTGGCGAGGAGTCGCATCATCGCGGCTTGACGCGACTCCCCGCAGAGCTGGCGACACCTCTAGCGAAGCTTGACCGCCAGACCGTCTCCCTGGCCCGCCGAGGAACAGATGACAGAGTGAAGCTACGCGCTCCGCAATGGGGCCACCACGGCAGAAACATGACCTTAATGGACGGGGGGGGGGGAGCAGGGAATCAACTGATTGGTGGGATTACGATCAATACTTCTAGACTGTACGACCCAGACAACATCTGCGTGGGTGATCTTAAGGTCACTCAAAAAAGTTGGAGGTAGCGTCAGGCTAAGGCACTTAGACAACGGCGCGATTGCGTGATGTTCATTAGTTAAAGGGATGCTCCACATTTGTGTGGGGTTTTGAAGTGAAATAGCTATCTCGAAGGTCATTCGGCGTTATTCACAGCCCTGCCTTTCTTAAAGGGAGTGTGTTTAGTGAAGGTGGGATTTATAACTGTGCGCATGGGATGGTAGGGAAATTCGATTAAAAAATTTTGGTGTCATTGATTTCTACCAATTCGCCTCCGCTGACGACACATTGCTACAGCCCCCGCCAAAACATGTATTTGGCTCGTATGGAAGAACGACGTTATCGTGTAGCCCACAGGCCATATTCACTACTAAACACATTGGTGTCATTGAGAAGGCATCGTTAGCCCTAGCCAATGGCTTTTCGAGGATGTCGCTTGTCAGCACTGACAGCAGCTTGCGAAAGCACTGATGGCGGCGACCATTATGCTGATGTTCCTCTTTTTTGTATTCAGCTGAGGGCTGCGGGTGTACGGGGTTACACGCATGGTAATGCTGGTCAGTTGATTCACACCGGGACTGATTCATGTTAGCTTACTTTGTACTGAGATGAGGCGGAAGTATTGCGTCGTGTCAATCGGCTACACTAGGCTCTAAGCAAACGTTATTGTTCTACATTGTTCTGGCAGCACCTATAGGCGGCTAAGATTCCTATGCCCTGAAATCAATGACCGAATTCCGTATGCACGTGCACTGAATTCATCGCTCGAAATACCAAGGCGCATGGGCTGAAATTGTTGCGGCGACGTCGCTGGTAAACCAAACATGTTCAGGGTGTCATAATTTTCGTTTCGGATTACGCAAGGGATCTTCAAGAACGTATCACTCTATGCCGCCAGCGTACTCCCTATATGCACGAGACCGCAGCGACCAAGATAATGGTCATGCCACTAGCGCGCAGTTACTCGCCACATATAAGCTAATGCATTCGTCCTTTCCTCTGCCCGGTGGTTGGCTCATTTTGTACCATTGTATTTGTTCATGCATATCCATTGATGCGATCGATAAAAATAAATAAATAAAAACTACTGCAACACCCAAACATACATTTAAGCATCAAAATGAACAACCATAGATAGTTGCAAAACTCCCCTTAGGCATGTATTTAGAAAATCGAAAACACTAGACACACTTTCTAAGTCCGGAATCCCTCTTCTAGTTTCTGAACTACACGCCCGTGAATATATGCACATTATTTCGGAAAGGCTTTTTCATGGTCACCCAGGCATCCACTATGTCATAATAATGTCATTCAAATTCTGTCATTCAAATAGCCATACGGCGATTAAGGCCAAGAAAATAAAATGGCGTCGTTCATATTTGGCACTCGTGTGCACGATTTCCAGATGTAACGACCGTCAATTGGATCTCAGCTAATTTTGTGCAAGGTGCGATAACGTAATCAAGCAATGACGTATTGAGGAGCATATTTACTACACATAGACATTGGCTTGTCTATAGCGGTCTCTTCCACTTTAAAATATATGAATAGTTACTAATAAGCCTATTTCATCATATCTGATGCCCCTTCAATGTTTTCAAATGTGGAACACTTCCTTTAAGGCCAGTCTGAGTGCTCCAAATATGTGCATGTGCCGGCATGGTCGCCACTATGCCGCACGATCGGAGCTCATTTGGAGAAAGACCTTTGGTCCTGGCAGCGCGATACTATGGGCTGGCCATGCCGGGTTTTTACCCATAGTCGCTTCTGCGATGTATTAATGCATTGAAAAACTTGTAAAAAGCTTTTAAAAACGGTTCGATAAGGTTTTAGCAGATATTGCACAATTCTGCAAGGAATAATTTTTTGTCGCGTCTGTGTCAGAGATGCCACCGAATGTTTTTAATCAGTTTGGAAAGTTTGGCAGAAAGAGATATGACATTAAAGCGGTCTATGAAAGCATGATTTGCTTATAGCCAGTTGACTGCAATTTTATCAGATAATGCGTCTTTACATACATGTGATTAAATCTTTTCGAAGTATCTTTAGCCAAAAATTGCTGATAAAGTGTGCGGTTAGGAGATAAGCGCTGAAAGTTTTTGAAAAAGTTTTAAAACGTTTTGCACCATAATCCTTTGCAAAGCACCCAATATGTAGTGTGACGTATGCTTGGTGGTTACCAACTCTATGTTGTGTGCAGAGAGAAGCATAAAATTGACCTAGAATGACCTTTTGTGCTAAGCCACAAGTGGGAGTGCTTCAAGTATTTCATATGCGTTTGTATAGTGCTTAAATTGCATGAACTTATGTATATATATATATATATATATATATATATATATATATGTACATGGTACTACGCCACGTGAAGCTACGCAACATGCTTCAGCCTATTGCCACGAGTGGGCTAACACATAACAACATTGGCTGGGAGAGCTAGCCTAATTCCAAATATACAAAAACATAATCTAGCTAGCAGCCAGATTCGTTTCCTAGAGTAGCGTCCATGGCGTGGCTTTGGAAGACCCAGCATGATCTGGTCAATCAACTTATGAGGTTTCAAGCCGTTGGAGCAGTTTGCCGGTAATTGTGTTGGAGAACCCAAGCGAGGGCAAACAAACAGCAGCTCGTGGGGTTAAACTAATTCAAACTCCGAGCACTCTTGTTTTCCGTAAGAATTTCCCTTCGGGGTACCACTTGAGTTTTTCGCTCTTGTCGTGGTCTTTCTTCATCTGGAGGGCCCTGGTGGTGCCCGTAACCTGAGGAGGTGGGACGTTGCGATGATGAGCTGACGTTGGAATGACGCACAATGAGGTCATGGCGGGTGGCTGTGACAGTTCCATGTCAGGGAATAGGGTATGCTGGCCAATATTACTCCTACATAAAGCGGTACAGCGAAACCAAAAGAGACTGTTGGCCTGAGGTCGTCATCGGACCACAGGACATACCCATTCGACCTCATGTATACTTCGAGAGAGAGAGAGAGAGAGAGAGAGAGAGAGAGAGAGAGAGAGAGAGAGAGAGAGAGAGAGAGAGAGAGAGTGGGAGGAATGGAGGGAAAGAGAGGGGAAGAGAAGGAGAGAGGTTGAGAGAGAGGGAGAGAGAGAGAGAGAGAGAGAGAGAGAGAGAGAGAGAGAGAGTGTGTGGTGTGTGTGTGTGTGTGTGTGTGTGTGTGTGTGTGTGTGTGTGTGTGTGTGTGTGTGTGTGTGTGTGTGTGTGTGTGTGTTGTGGTGTGTGTGTGTGTGTGTGTGTGTGTGTGGTGTTGTGTGTGTGTGTGTGTGTGTGTGTGTGTGTGTGTGTGTGTGTGTGTGTGTGTGTGTGTGTGTGTGTGTGTGGTGTGTGTGTGTGGTGTGTGTGTGTGTGTGTGTGTGTGTGTGTGTGTGTGTGTGTGTGTGTGTGTGTGTGTGTGTGTGTGTGTGTGTGTGTGTGTGTGTGTGTGTGTGTGTGTGTGTGTGTGTGTGTGTGTGGTGTGTGTGTGGTGTGTGTGTGTGTGTGTGTGTGTGTGGTGTGATGTGTGTGTGAGTAAGAGAGAGATCTGACAATCGGCCTGCTTTTGCCGCGTGCATACACCTTGCGTTTTGAACGCATTCAGCCTGAAGGTATTTCCCTGGAAACGCGCCTCGAGGCGCAACTAGCTTGACTTCGGAAGGGCGGTAGGCTGGGGCACCTCAGAAATACCGCTCAGCACTAAAGTTGTTTGCCATTCGTGTAGCTGAACACCTCTGCTGTCAATATGAGAGGGGGGTCCGGGCGCCTGGCCTAAAAAAAAGTTACATTGATCCAGCTCGCTGACTCATTGTCACTTTTGGATTGGCAGTTAGCAAAAACCAATGGGATGAATCAATCAAAATCAATGTAGAAAACAGTCATGGTGCCTGGCACAAAACATCAGAGACCCGTTACAGTAGTGCCATTATCGAAACGCTACATCCATTTTTGACGCTTTTTATTGTGTTAGTATAGTTTTCTCTTTTTTAACCGAAATGCTGCTACATAGCGGTTCCATTTCTTACATCACTATCAACGGACAAAAGCATTCTAATGTTTTCTTAAATAAGAACCTAATGTATCACGGGTATATCTTAAAAGCAGACCGATTTGGATATCTGAGTCACTCTAGTTTCATACACATCTATTCGGTTCGTTCATATTACATTTTCAGATAGTGCGGTTGTGGGAGCGGCCAGATCGCGCAGCCGAGAGGGCCCCATCCCAGGCCAACGCTTCAACTGGCGCTCGATCTGCCATCATCACATGACAAATGCCACCTACTTCAGCATGGACAAAATTGGGCGCGGCGAGTAATGACACCGTCGAAGCTCAAGCAATAAAGCAGCATTACCAAAACGAAAAATTTATGTTATCTTTCCCGTAGGTCGAACAGTGCAGTTAGGTCAGACGTCAACATAATTTACAGCACGCCGCGAAATGTGCTGTTTGCGATGTGCAGCGCTTTCATTGAATGCACTGACATATATTGTCTTATTTTGATATGCGCGTTAGTAAGAAGATGATGAAATTCGTCAAAAACTGGTACCAATTGCTTCACTAAATTCAGTGCGCATTCGCCCTGAAAACTGGCGTCTGCTAAATGGTAACTGAACAATCACGCCGCCGATTTTAATAGATCTTGGTGAAAAAATTCAGGGGGAGAGCAAAGCCTACTTTTACCCTGCTTCGTTGCAAGGAGGGCTAGTCTGTTCCCGCTGCCTTACTGGTCCTCTAGTGGCGTGACCCCTGAGGGTAGATGCTTTGATCGAGGCTCGCTCCATCAAAGCTCTTTCAAAATATCGGCTCAGGGCACGTGCTATTCTATTTTATTTTACTACCTGGGCTCATTACCCAAGTAATATTTGCCCAATGCCCAGCCCAGCTGAATTATAGTCTCCTTCCTTTTTATCCAGGCAGAAACAGCTGGAGCAATCTATTATTCTATGTACACCAAATAACGCTACAACGCGATCTCCCCGTGCCAGATGGACGCAGCGCTACGATGTGACTTCCGTGCCAGATGGACGCAGCGCTACGACACGACTTCCGTGCCAGATGGACGCAGCGCCACGACACAACTTCCGTGCCAGATCCTTTGGCCAGTTGCCAGCTAACCGTTCCAGTTCGTTGGGGCAAAGGAACGCGCGCGTTCTCGAATTTACACCCGGGGCCGTTGGGCTGCTATAGTCCAGTATATATTCCCCACATCACGAAGTCAGTAAAAGGCTGTCGAAAGCCGCAAAGCCGCGAGGGCTGGCGACTAAGAACCTCGACTGAAAATATGCGCAGGTCTGATCCTTCTGGGCTCGTCTTTACGGGTTTGACACAGCGTGGGCGACTACTAAGCGCTGCATGTTATTCACGCATGTATCAGCACGGCCAAACGGGTTTGTGGTGACTATTATTCAGGACTGAACGATGCAGGCATACCGAGAGGTTTGGAATGGGAAGAGAGATCGGCGTTGCTGGCGGGGAATGAAGGGGGGGGGGGGGGGGGTGCCGCACGGCCAGTTCAGTACAACGGATGCTATGAATTATGACACAGCTCCACCAGTGCTGCCATTCCTGCCTCCATTGCAAGAGCAAAGAAAAATAAAGGACATAGACACGAGCCTCGGAGCCGACTGCAAAAAAAAAATCATTTCGTTTGCGTAATGCACACGTCGGGGGGGGGGGAGTCTTCAACCAGTATTCATTCCTAAATGTCTTGGTCTAAATGCGCGACAGTAAAATTGACAACTGAGTTCATTGTAGTCTACGCGTCTTGTCATCGTTGTGTTGTCCGCGGGATCTGTTGGTGACGACATTGGCAAGATGGAGCCGTTTGTTGGCAGTCGGTCATGTACAGAGCCTGTCGGGGTGGCACGCCGACATTGATCTGGGCATCATCACCGATGCCCACGAGGCATCCAGGCATCGACGATGCTGCACCGTCGGCTCGGCCTGTCTAGGAGCAGCATTTTCTAGGCGCACGGCGACAGTACTGCTGGAGGGTGGATCCCCGTTTGGGTACTTTGCTGCCCTTACCCGAAACGTTGTTGAGGAGCTTGTTGGAATTTTTCTAACTTTTCAAGTTTTTTTTTTACCACGTTTCGTGACAAGATTTCGGGCACATGACGTGCGAAGGGGCGACTCCAGGCCTCTGCATTGGGAGGGATCTTCTAGTGAAATTTGGCGACCTTGGCATTATGACATCCGCCCAGATCTATGAGCACTTGCCCGTTTTCACAGGAGGCACTATACTTTCGTTGAATAAGTATGGCCACTACAATATGCAAACACAGCATGGCAGAGATGGTTCCAGGGCACAAAAAATGCGTTCTCAATGATTAGAAGTGTATGAAAATTATGAAATTCAATGAGTGGAAGTGTCTTAGGGGCTGCTAATGTATGCATGTATGATATATTTTATGGTCTAGATGCAAATGTTTCTTCCGACAATATTTCAACACAAACTTTACATACACACATATGTATAGTTTCATATTAAAATACATGCAGTAGTTTCAAAACTATTTATGTATACGTATGTGAAGCTCTATATCCATAGTTATGTATATATATATATATATATATATATATATATATATATATCACGGTGTTCAGGTGTGAAAAACAGCAGTGCCAAGGGCTATAGGGTCACACACCATTGTCAGCAGTAAGCTGGTATGAATGCATAAGTGGGGAAAATATTCCCAATTTTAAAGCTGGAGCAAGACAAATACCTTTGTGCGATGGCACCGCCACTGATGTAAGCAAGGGAAACTCTATGACCTGGAAGATGAGGACCTGTCATGTTTCATTTCATCTTTTACATCTGCAAAGTGAAAACATCTTAAAAGGTTTGTGTCACAGGCGAGTCTGGAAATGGCCGAAGGACCGTTGGTCTGTGGCACACGGAGACCGCGGCCACCAGCAGCGTACCGTCGGCTGACGGCCACGTGAGCCGCGCCCCAATCCAATGTCTCAACCACCCCGCTTTGAAAAAACTAAATGCGCTCGTGGCATATGTCCATAGTTGCTCTATGGGTACAATATAGCACGTATATACTTCATGTACGGCGCGTAGCAGTAGGCCTTCCCATTTTCATCTCCCCATCAGACATCCCGGAACCGCCTGTGTGCAAATGTTTGGTTGCTCCTTCTTTTGTGACAACGAAGTAAGGTATCCTCCTATTTGCTTCGTATAGTATCAATAGAAAACCCACTTGTGCGCCTCATGATATTCAGTGTTTTGCATTCTCTCGATACACGGTCAAAAAACGTGACGGATGCCACATCAAAAATACATCACTGTTCCTGCCTTTTGATGTCAGCAATATAACTTCACGAAAGATTTTGTTTAAGAAATGTAGACTATATGGTTAGAAATCAAACGCTATCGGATTTCCAAAATCGACCTAGCATTCCCGAATTCGTATAGGGAGGAGGTGGATTGCTCCCAACCCCCACTCCTACCCTTCACCCGAAACAGGTCGTGGGACAGGAAGGTTCGTGCGGAAAAGGGATAAGATTGATTCATCCTTATTTTTAGTGCAACCCAGATCAATAGTCCCAAATTATAGGCTGTTGGCATACCACTTCCAGGCCCATGCCCAAACGCTAGCTAGTACGGGGTGGAGATGACCACGTCAGAAGCCCTGCTCCGGAAACATACCAGACCGCCAGTCCCAAGTGTCAAACTCCACCGACGGCTCCAATGACTCGCGAAGGCTCTGAGAGGCTGGAGTCGCTCTGTGTGGTGCTCAATGCGCGAGTGTAGCAGCCCCTGAAAGGCGGCCAACTTACCGCGCTGCGGTGTTCTATGTGGGCCGATTTGTTGGCCGTGTCCGGGAGGTGGACTTCCACCATTGCGCTTTTCCCGGGTCACACACACACACACACACACACACACACACACCACAACACACACACACACACACACACAACAACACACACACACACACAACAACACCACACCACACACACACACACACACACACACACACACCACAAACACACACAACACACACACACACACACACACACACGAACACACACAACACACACACAACACACACACTCACTCTCTCTTCTCTCTCTCTCTCTTCTCTCTTCTCTTCTCTCTCTTCTCTCTCTCTCTCTCTCTCTCTCTCTCTCTTCTCTCCTCTCTTCTCTCTCCTCTCTCTCTCTCTCTCCTCTCTCTCTCTCTCTCTTCTCTCCTTCTCTCTCTCCTCTCTCTCTCTCCCGACCAGCTGATTTTCAACAGATCAAAGTCAGGCCACGGCTGTCAACAAATGACCTAGATCAATGTAGTGATCGAGGATCATGTCGACTAGGGTACTCATTGGCGCTTGTTATGAATTTTAATGTCAGAATTATCTCGAAAATCTTCGGTGATTTGTCTTCCAAAGGTTCGTCATTACCTCAGAAATTTCAGGGTCGCACTAGGTTCATGTCTAGCTTGTTTGTATTAAAGCTGAGCAGATGGCGAAAGAGAATAAGCTCTGTTATGATCTGAAGGGCACGTTGTGTGCAATTTTCTATCAACAGTAGTTATCCCAATGCTGACCAGTAATGGACAGCACTAGAGGCACTAGGGCAGGTTAGGTTTAGCATCTGGCCACGGACTGTTCTATACCGAATACAAGATATTCAGTCCAGTCCAGTAAAAGTCCAGAAAAATGTGCAATTGCAATATGACTATCCTATAAATACATACCAAATGTGCGCCTTAAAAATTCTTAGACGATGAAAAAACGAAGCGCTGGCCTGTCAACTGACACGCTGGAAAATGTCATAGAATTGCGCTGAGCCTTTTTAATACGCAACCCTAGGTGTGGTATTGACCTAGAGTGGCCCTAAGCTTACAACTGACACACAGACCGCTCATTATGGTCCATAGCTAATTTCTGAGAGTTCCATGGTTTAGCTTGACGCCATTGACATAGCTTGGCACGGCAGGATCTCAACCCTTTGTAGTTGTGGGCAAAAATCGATGACGTTCATTACATAGCAGCTTGATGCCATGAGAACCATTAAAAGGAACTACGGCGCTCGTCGGACATTCTTTGTGCGACATGCTTTCGGGGGAGCGAATTTGCCACGTTCTGCCCGCGGATACCTCTACACAACGAATTCGTAAGCTGCTACGCTAGAAGTGCAGGCAGTGGCAACGTTGACAGCTTGTCCAGACACGCACCAGCCTCGGCAAGCCCAAAACATGGCTGTCGACAACACGTATCAGGAGCGCGCTTTGCATTGTAACGCTTGAGAACGTGCATGTCGGCCACCCTTCCAACACAATTCCTAAAATAATTTTCAAGCCACGTTCGCAAGTGCCGCGTCCTAAATAGAACACCAGCCACGCTGCAGAACGCATGTCAAATAAACTGTTCTCTGTACTCCGTTGATGTGGAGTGAGCGCGGAGCGTAGCCGTGCGGCGCCAGCCTGCGCGGCCAGAGTCGCCGCCGCTTCGACTGCAGCCGGGGCGACACGGCCCAGCGACAGCCGGCGAGCCCGGGCCTCGGCTCCGCAGACGGCGGCCCGGCGCGTCCGTCCGCCGGCCCACGCCTGCTCCGTGTTAGCGTCTGGAGGCGGCCCTGTGTACCCGGCTCGTGTCGACCCGAGCGGCCGCTGACGGCTGACGAGCAGCCCCGGCCGACCCACCTTGCCCGGCGGCGCGGTCTGCTGGCACCGCGGCCTCCTCACGCGCTCAGGGTGAGGCTTGGAAAGCGGTGCACGCGCGGAGAGGACCGTGTGAGGGCTCATTAGTGAGTAAGGTAGAACCATCAGAACGTTGATGCATGTCGTTATGATGTACGTGATGTTTTTATGTATTGAGTAATGTTGATGTTGTTTATTTATCTCGGTTGGTGCTCTAGTTTTGTCTGCACGTTGACGCCTGTTGATGTCATAACTCAGAAACACGCGCAGAGATATGCAGCTCCTCGGACGCTCATTTTAGTTGAAGGAGAGAGAAAACGCAAAGCGCCAGCCGAGTGTTGTTTGTCCACACGGCAGCTCAGCGCACGTCACCGGCAAAAAACAGATGTGGGGTCCGCACGGCCTTCTGTCATGGTCTGTTCACACGGCAGCTCAGCGCACGTCACCGGCAACAACAGATGTGGGTCCGCACGGCCTTCTCTCGTGGTCTGTCCACACTGCAGCTCAGTGCACGTGACCGGCAACAACAGATGTGGGTCCGCGCGGCCTTCTGTCATGGTCTGTCCACATGGCAGCTCAGCGCACGTGACCGGCACCAACAGATGTGGGTCCGCACGGGCTTCTCTCGTAGTCTGTCCATACTGCAGCTCAGCGCACGTCACCGGCAACAACAGATGTGGGTCCGCACGGCCTTCTGTCATGGTCTGTCCACATGGCAGCTCAGCGCACGTGACCGGCAACAACAGATGTGGGTCCGCACGGGCTTCTCTCGTGGTCTATCCACACGGCCGCTCAGCGCACGTCACCGGCAACAACAGATGCGGATCCGCACGGCCTTCTGTCATGGTCTGTCCACACTGCAGCTCAGCGCACGTGACCGGCAAAAACAGACGTGGGTCCGCACGGCCTTCCGCCACGGTCTGTCTACATTGCAGCTCAACGTCACCGGCAACAACAGATGTGGGTCCGCACGGCCTTCTCTCGTGGTCTGTCCACTCGGCAGTGGCGTCGTCCACGCGCCGGCCGTCCAGGTGGCCGGCACCAGCCGACCCCGCACAGAGGCCGGCGGACAGCTGGCCCGGCCCGCCTTCCGGTCCCAGGGGAGCGCAGCGCGAGGAGAAACAAACGGCGCCGGTAAATGAGACGGTGAATATTTCAGGCGGCGCACGCTCGTACGCCAGCGAGAGGTCTGGTGGCGCTGCGTGGCGGCGGGGTGGCGCGGCACGTGCTTGGCCTGCTCCTGGCCCTTATCGGCCCCCTGCCGACACACCGCTTTGGCAGTGCTACCAGGACGGCATCAGCCAGCGAGGCCGGCAGCGGGAAGGAGGCGGGGGAGGGGGGGGGGGGGGGCAGCGGAGCCGCGTTGCGGCCGGCTGTGGCGATGCAGACAAGCTGCGTCGGCGTTTAGTTGCCGGGGCTTCTGGCGTCTCGGAGAAAATAAGATGCAAATTTTATTGTTGCGCTTGCGCTCCCGCAAATCGTGATGCATGCAAATGGCTTATTGGCAGGTGCTGTTGCGCAAAGTGACTGTTTCTTGGCAGTGGTCACTTGTCGCCGTGCGGTCTAGGGTAAGTGATGCGTGCTCTGGCGAAGAGAGTGGGGGGTAAAGGTCAGACGGGCGGCAGCTCCGTCCGTGACCCCAGACAGTCTGGCAACCTCCGGTCGCAGTCTCCGACAGCACAGCCTGACTCCCTTCGACCGTGTCCTCTGATAGCGTAGTCTGGCAGCCCTGACCGTGTCATACGACAGCACAGTCTGACTCCCTTCGGCCGTGTCCTCTGATAGCGTAGTCTGGCAGCCCTGACCGTGTCATACGACAGCATAGTCTGACAGCCCGGTGTCATGTCCTCCGACAGTCCAGTCTGGGAGCTTCCGCCCATGTCCTCCGACGGCGCAGTCTGGCAGCTTCCGCCCATGTCCTCCGACAGCCGATTCTAGCAGACTGAGGTCATGTCTTCCGACGGCCCAGTCAGGCAGCTTCCACCATGTCCTCGGACAGGCCAGTCTGGCAGCCTCCGACCGTGTCCTTCGACAGCGCCGCTGTGCCATATGTCGCGCCGCCTCGTTGAACTGAAGTGCTGGATCTGGAGATCAGAGAGTGCTTTACGGCGTGCACTCGTCATTTGTCGACTTTATGGCGACGGTTGGAGCGTGGCATTCCATTCCGCCTCGGAGAGATATTTACAGCGCGAGTATAACATGGCTTGGTGAGCCTTCATTCGACAACGATGTCTGGGGCGTACCTCATTTGCGTCCTCTCCCCTCACAGTAGTAAATCTAGAAACCGAAAGCTGCCGCCGCTACATCAGCTGTTACGACGCATCTCAGAGAGCATAACCCGCCGTTCCATAGGTCGCCATGTTCGGGCCGTCTGAATGACTAAGGATTTGTTAGGCGGTGCCCTCTGTTCCTGAGAAACCCTCTGACTAACGACGGTCAAGTAATTACTTCTGTTTCACTGACGTAAGTTTGTTTTGAAAGAGGTTACATTTTAGTCCTCGCCAAATGCCTGATTGAATTACAAAGTACGCTACATGGTCGTGCGCACTGTTTCTAGCGTCCAAGGATTTGCTGGCCAAGGCGGAAATACGCTGTCGGCGGGGCGAATCTAGTCATACGCACGGAGCCATGTGAGCCATTGTGAATATTGCGTCGCTTTTCTTAGTAATTAGCTTAGCATCCTTGTAATTACTTGGTCATTTCGTCGTGTCCTCCCACAGAGAGTTTAAGGCGCATTCCGCACTCAAACGCCTTGACACCGCTGCGTGGGCCGTCGACCTGGCCGCGAGACGCTCGTTCCTCGCCAGGACCGATTGGTGCGGTCGGCGCGCGACACGGCTCGCTGGCCCCCCCGCCCTGCGCCCCCTGACAGGCCC
This sequence comes from Pollicipes pollicipes, assembly GCF_011947565.3. NCBI lineage: Eukaryota > Metazoa > Arthropoda > Thecostraca > Pollicipedomorpha > Pollicipedidae > Pollicipes > Pollicipes pollicipes. Next base: position 25,294,532 of record NW_023596576.1, on the reverse strand, counting down.
TCTGACGGAGCGCCGGCACTCGCTCACATGCCCGCGTGACGCGCGAGGCAGAAGCGCCGCCCGCGCGTCACTCGTCGCCGCGTGGGGGGGTCCACGCGCGCGCCGGTCGCCCGGGTCCCGACGGCCGTCGATTCCGACGCGTCGGCCGGGTGACGCGTCGGCTCTGACCTCTGACCCATCAGGCGGGCACCGGCGCCGTGTTTTCCGAGTGGCCCACGCGAACGTCGGCTGGACGGACGACGGCCAAGTATAGCGGCAGGTGGCTTTCGCGGCGTGGGTGTCGTGCGTATGGTCACCTGCTCCCACTGGGGACATGCGAGGTCGGTGCTTCATCGCGCCGCTGGCATGGCTGGCGCGCTGCACCTGAGCCGGCAGAGCCGCAGCTCCGCGCACGGCCCATAGCCTGGTGACGAATCGATCGCTGTGTCCGTGTTATAGATGAAGCGTGTCAGTTGGCATCGTTCGTGGCTGACATTTATTTGACACCTTCAAAGTGGTTTCACCTGGGGTCATAGACGGCAATGTCGATATTCTTAGATGTAGCTACTTACTCCCGTCCTTCCACATAAACAGCAAGTGCGGATGCTTACTCAGGCTTTTCTGGTATAGACCGGACATAATCGATCTTGCAGTTTCATATAATACCTGTCTTCACGAAGGGTTACCATGCCAAACCTCCCAAAACTTAAAAAAGGCTGACGCTCAAAGGGAATTTGTTAAGTTTTATATTTTTACACAGACACCTGCAGATATTTCAACCAATGTATTGATATTGGCAGCAATGAAAATTTCATTTGAGGCTCCGAGCAATAAAAGTTCGGTAACATGATCTTTATCATCCATGGTATCGATGGCTGTATACGCTGTGTGGGTGCGGATATAGCTCATCTAGGGGAAGAATTGTATAAATCGACCGGACGGAAACGACCAATATGTCTGACTAGCAGCGACACATCCGGGACAAACCAAATGCTTACGAAAAATCGTGATTCCATAGCCGTTTAGACTTCCAACTTTAGACCATTGCTTCGGGGCCACGCTTCTCCATTTTACCGGCGGCCACTAACACCACATAGCACCACAGTGACTGCAAGAACTTACCGCATGCTTTCAGCATGCAAAGAATTTCCTACAATCTGTTCAATTATTTTATATGGAACATGTCTATTGTATTGAAATCAATATATCTTTGATTGTAATTCCATTGGGCAAACTTCCATCATTTTTTCGTTTCATCATGTCGCGGATTGTTGTCAGCAGTCTCTAGCATGATACAATGCTTTGCATTGATTTGAAATGTTGTTATTTTCAATGAATGTTGCACATTAATGTTGAAATGTGCGTTGGTTTTATCATGAATGAGCACATAGTTACATCACTACTTCCCTTTGCGCTCAACTCTAGACAGTTTGTGAACTTTCCACAGCGTGCAATTATCGTTAAGATTGGCAGTGAACGATAAGCAGTGGAATTGCGAGTAGCATGAGTACCAAATCTCAAATCTGGCTAAGTTGCAGCCTTGCTATGATTCAATATAGACAATTAGGCTTTGTTCGGCATGAACAGTGTATGTTGTTATTCTGACGACCATTTATGGATGTAGGCCCGCCAGACCATACACCTCGCAACTTATCCAGACTTTGGCTTCAACGGGCATAAAAATATTAATGAAGGTGTGTGCATGATGCAAAGGTCAGTGGGAATAATACAGTACTTTTTGAAAGAACACATTTTTACCAATTCTATGTTGTGTCCTTCATGTTTTGTCTATTTTTCCTTACCCTTGCAGGCCGAGAGCCATGAAAAATCCACTCATGATTAAATGCATCATTATTAATGTTAATGGTTTGAAATATCAACACCCCATCACCATAGTTCATGAACATCAGTCATGATACAACAAAACATCAGATGGGGCGTTAGCACTGCCAAATTGATAACTTTACACAAATTTTTCACTATGTTTCGCATGGCATGCAAATTTTCAGGAAACAGGAAGCTCCAGCACTGGTAATTTTAAATACTGCCAAGTGCTGTAATATTCTGCACATGACCAGGGATGTAATGGGGTATTTTTTTGTCGCCGATAAAATTTCTGCGGACAAAATTGCCGCCAGTATCGTAACGCGATACCAATAGTAATGGTGTTCATGCCCAGTAGCGTCATCAGGAATCAGCTGTCACCGAAAACATCGAAAATCACCGAAAACATCTTTCATCGCCGCAACTTGCAATATCATGCAAATAACCGAAATGTGCATGTGTACAATGCCATTCAACTTATGCCAGGATAACTGCTGCTGCGAAGAATGCATGCACGCCGGCCCTGGACAACGAGATAGCCCCACCACAAAGGCAGTCTTCTTCCACGATCGGGACTTCCGAAAACGGCGAGGGACCTCGACAGCGAGAACAGCTGAGTATATGGCAGAATTATAACCGGTGTGAGGCATCACCGGGGGCTGACGTCCAACATGCAAGTTTCCTCCATGTTATCTCTCTTTATGGAAACCACGTGTGCGCTTCGAGCCCCATCCCAACAATCATAATGCTCTCCACCACACCTTGGCCTGCTCCAAGCCTGGCGCGACATATGTTGCCTGGTGGGCGCCTTTCGCTGCGCTCCAGCAGTGCAGATGTGCTGGTTTGGCACGGGCGCGGGTGGGGTGAGGTCAAATTGATTCCCCCCCCCCCCCCGAAGGGTTTTTTCCGGCATAATACCGAATGGCGCGGCGTAGCCGCGGCAAATTCTGGATAGCTGTATACAATTGAATAGCGGGTCATGTGGTATCAAAAAATTAGTTGTGCCCTGTAGGGTCGCTGTCCTACAGCAGGCCAAAATCGTGCCATGGATTCAGCGAGGTCAATTTCTACGGAATCGTTCAATCTGATGGATCAACAGAGTGTTAGACGAAGCCATGCATCTCTGAGATACTTTTTTAGGCGACACAACAATTTAATGACCGAATTCCATTGACCTAGGGTCAAGTATGAAGGTCAAACCAAGGTCAAAACCAAACTGTTCTTTCAATCTATGGCTTGCTGTATGGGGTAGTTTCTGGTGCTCATTTCGAATTCATTGATAATGGGAACCGCATAAGACATCTTCCATGGACTTCTAAACACGTGCTCGGGTGGGGAGGGGTCAAACGTCTATTTGACCCGCCCACCCCACCCCACCCGAAGGTTTTTCCAACATAGTTTCTGAACGGCGCGGCGGCGTAATTTTGCATAACTGTAGACAAATGAATAGCAAGTCGTTTGACAACAAAAATTTATATGTAACTTGTAAGGTCACTGACCTATGACAGGGCAAATTCAGGCCATGGTTTCAGCGAAGGCAATTTCTAGGGAGTCATTGAATCTGATCCAACATCGGAGTGGTAGACCAAGCCATGTATCTCTGAAATGCTTTCTTAGACAACAAATCTGTTGAATGAGCAAATGGCATCGACCAAAGGTCAGGTATGAGGGTTGGACCAAGGTCAAAACCAGCCTGTTTTGTTACACTATGGCTTGTTGTATGGGATAGTTTCTGGTGCTCATTCCGAATTTATCGACAGCAGGAACCGCATTATACATCTTTCATGGATTTCTTATGGGTCAGAAAAGGTCATTAATCTGAATTGACCCAGATCAACATTTTTGGGAACGTGCTACCTAGCATAATCTTTGTCGCTTATTCAAATGCAAAACTCAGATCAGTCCTGTATGATTTTGGTTACTATGACCTTCAAAAGGTCGAAAAAGGTCACCGACCTTAAATGTTAGTTCTCGAGATCTCAGGGTGGTCAAATCGACCCCCCGCCCGAGAGAAGAGTATTCATCCGGCCACCCGGGCGCGCGTCAAAGGTCAGAATACCGAAAATGAAACAATTTGTTTTCAGGAACATACTGTTTAGCATAATCTGTGTCGATTATTCAACCGCAAAACTCAAAGCGGTCTTCTATGATTTTGGCCACCATGACCTTGGAAAAGTTAAACAAGGTCACTGACCTTAAGTGAGCGTGTAACCTTATGCTTGGAACAGGTATATAGGTTCTGGCAACACTTTGGAGAACAGCTTGAAGCTTGACTTCTTTGACCTTATTTGACCCGAAGGTCATGACCTAGGACCCTCAAAATTTGGCTTAAATGAGTTTGAATACAGACCAACACACCTTGTGAATTTGGTGTCTCTAGACCTCTTCGTTCCTGAGATCTCGGGGGGGGGGGGGTCAAATCGATCCCCCATCCCAGCGAAGGGTATATAACCGGCCACCGGCGCACATGTTAAACTGGGCTGTTGGGCTGCCTGGAAAGGAAGAAGCAGTCTGTTGGGTTCCGGTTTTGGCTCAGATTGAGGTGAAGGCGAGTGCGCAAATGTCAGACAAGAGGTAATGGGGGACGTGCTAGGAAAAGGATGCATCGGGGTCACGGAAAGACGCGATCACAGAACTGTGTGAAAAGACAAATACCAGTTTCTCACATTCTTGTCACGCTGAGCACAAGCAACAAAAACAGTGATGTAAGGTTGCAGGCCAACTTTGGAAACTGTTACATGCTTACTAATATTGTGATATGCTTATACCTGGTACTGAGGGTACAATAAAGCCAGGCTCAAGCTCAATAATTCCCGCCGTTTGAGCAATGAAGTTCTATGTGTTTCCACCAATATGGTGCAAACCAATTCCTGCCGATCCTAGCCGCCTCCATTACCCTTTGCATACAAAACCTCAACAGTTTGGTCGTTGATTTAAATGCACCAAAAGGTGCGGAGTTGTTAGTTTTGACGAACTCATGTGTCTGTCATTATCCGGACCATACCCTAAAGATTTTTTTTTTCAATTTCACGCAAATAAAACTACACATTAGTTCGTAACTGAACATTGGCATGCACTGCTCTTTTGAGTCGCACTTCAATATATTTTCCGTGCAGGAAGTATCCGAAGGTTTTATCTAATACGTGATAATCAGCAGCTCCATTTTTAATAGAAAAATTCAATCCAAGCTATTCAAAATAGAATCTGATCCTCCAAGCTGATTACTAACCTCTGTAAGGGTGTAGCAAAAGCTCTAACTGACTGCACTCGGATTCTGCTGGCCGGTCCAGGACCCTAGGCTTTCCGCACACTTTCACACAGACGGGGGACTACACTCGGATTGTACTGGCCGATCCGGCACCTTGACCTTTCGGTACACTTGTACGCAGACGGTGACTCCTTAATAGGGTCATGTCTAAGGTTGAACCACTATTGAAAGCAACTGAGGTGCTTCTTGGTGACCAGATGGCCTTTGAATTGGGAAAATGACTCTGTGTAGCTGAAAGGACCACGAGTATTCAAAGGGCAATGCCGTTATAAAGGGTTCTGAGCTGGGCCTTGAGAACCTAGAGGTCATCACAATAGTCAGAGGGCTCTTAAGTAGCCCGAGGGTGGTCCCTCAGTAGCCTGACACGGCCCTAAGCACTTGTCGGCCAAAAACAGGTGTCCAAAAGGGTTGTTTAGTCATAGAGGCATGCTATGACGAAGAAATGGGTCGCTGGGCGGCCAGTGGGCCATCCGCAACCAAACGAACACTTCCATGGCCAGAAGGGCTACAAGTGATCAAAGGTTCCCCTCCATGATCCGGGGGTCTGGGTGACAGCTTAAGCCCTAAGCTGTCAGAGAGGGACCTATCCGCAAGAGGCCCCTCAGCAGTCAGAGAGGTCACTCAGCGGCTAGAAGGGCACAGATCGGGTAAAACGGCCGACGAACGACCAGAGGCGCTTGGGTGCGCAGGAGGCCGCGAGGTCAGTACAGTCGGTGAACGGGCGTTGCTAGCGGGGCTTTGCGCCGCGCGGGGCATCTGAGGCTATTGGTGTCACCTGCTTATATGGCGTCACCCTGGCAGAAAGGCAAGGGAGAAAATCGAGCCCTGTGACTCTGGTTTCCTCGGCGCACATCTCAACGACCACACTAAAACGGTCCAAGAGGGCGTGGGTAATGCCGAGGTTATGCTGTGTGCTGAGAGGACTTTTAAATGGCGGACGGGCCCTAAGTGGCTATGCAGTCCCTAAAGCGGCCTGAGTGTCCACGGTGGCTAGTTGAGGTCCAGTTATTTGTAATAGGGGCCTCAGGGTGACCAAATGGGACCCAGTGAGTAGGCAGAGGATGGGGCCTTTTCATTCAACACGGACATTTTTATTTACACCGCACGCAGCAAAAACAGCCCTGAGCACACCTCCACAAGACCCTAGATTTTGCGTTTTAAGTGGCCGGGGAAAAATGGATGCCCCCCCCCCCCCCCCACCCCCCAACCCCACCCCTTAACCCACACGATCTCTAGCCTCGACCTCTCAGTCGTGGCTAGATGGTTTTGACGGCTAGTTCAGTAGGGACCAAGAGCAGCCAGAAAGAAGTCTCCGTGGCTGGAGAACTGCTTGGGGCAAAAATGGTCCCTGAATGGCTAGATAGGCCCCTTAAGAGTAGGATACCTAAGCGGCAAGAGAGGCAGTAAGTTGGCAGGCAGCCTTGGGGATTTACTGAACTTCTGAGTGTCCATAGTGCCTCTGACCGGTCAGGCAGTCCATCGAGCAGCCAAAGGGGCTCTTTGGCGATTGAAGGGGCCTCCTAGTGGTCAAAAGAGTTCTTACCAGTTAAGAAGACCTTTAGTGCTCAGAGGGTTTTGAAGATGACTAAATCACTCCGGCGACGGAGCCCTCAATAGTCAGAGGAGTGCTTAGGTGACCAAAACGACCCAGTACAATCAGCTCGGGTCATGCCAGGTTACCTCAGTCAGCTGCCATTAAAACAAGTCTTTATGTTGGTAATCTTAAAATTTGCCATGCAGCAGCTACCAGAAACCAAGAAAGCTGCACTGAAGTTTGTCGATAGCTTCACATCAGCCTGTCAGCTGTTTCTGAACAACATATTAACCCTCACCCAAGGGAGCCGATGCGACGCCCTCCCTAAGGTTCTCCGAGAATATAAGTTAAGCATCTTTTGCAGTCGCGCACAGTTCTTTTAGTGGTTTCCGGCGCTTTAATTGCATGTTTTTTTACATCAAAAACGTGTTTCTAACTTTTCTGGTTTCTGAGAAGCGACGTATTTTAAGTCTGCACGACGTTTCACAGCCGGCGCGGGCAACCGACGATTCTGCGACCGTTTTCAAAGGTATGACACTGTTATATCCACGGAGTTCAGCATTTTAAATGTAGGATTAAAACAGATTAAACTACAGACTACTGTGCTCAAAATTCAACAAAGAATGCACATCATTATATTACATGTCGCTACACGGCATCGTTTTGGACAGATAAGCATGCAAAGCTGAAGTAGTCTGATTCCCAGAAACAATTTGCAGTTGACTTGATCTAGTAGGTTAAGTAGCCACATGCAACTTACCACAACACACGAGATCTCGTTGAGAACAATCTGCTGTTGTTTGTGTTTTTTTTCTCCTTGCATGAGGCTCTACCTTAATTTGGTTGGAAATGGCAGGGGCATCATCCCCATTATCAGTTCGTGTTAAAAAGGCGGCCAATCGGGATAGGGTTAACACTTAAGGCTAACATGCTTTTCATTTATTTTACACGGGCTGTTTCCGCATTGAATTTTCCGCATTGCAGATTGAATCCGCATTGCAGATTTTGCATTGCAAGAATTGCCTGGTGAATCAGAATGGTGTCTTTCATTGCCAACATGCATGTATTGGTAATAATTGAATCAGCGAGTCAAAAAGCCTTTTGCACACTAGGTAGCTAACAAACCAAAGGACACCTATGGCACTTGTCACGCATGATGCAGGGGTGCCAAATCAAATTATTTGGGACGCCCTGCTCCGCCCCATGTTGGTTTGGCCCTCCTTAATTCTTATTTGGGCCCTCTCAGTTCTGACTCTCCTTCACGAACACGAACAATAACCTTCACCTGGGAGGTTACAAAATATTAGGAAAAATGAACTGTAACATAAACCATATCATCTCTGGAAATTGTTCACTGGCCATGACCATAATGATTTTCAAATTAAGGTATGTTCAATAAAAGGCCAAACAATCAAGAATAGCATTACCTGCAATAAGAAAGCAGACTCACTCTGTTGACCAAAACATTTAGGGAAGGTAAGTTTGTGAGGCTTATGGCTTGCTGCCCCCCTCCCCGCCCTATCATGTATGAAAATTGACAACCTTGACATGATGCCACTACCAGACATATTTTATTTTCTAGTGCCAGCGTGGACTGCGTTCAAGTTAGGCTGTATGCTCTCACAACCTGCACTTAATATAAATAGTGATTACATTCAGGGTTCCGTTAGAAAATGTTTCACTTCAATGTTAAGGACTGCAGAATGACTCACTTCCAGAGTTTTTCCTGCTACAATAGGGGTGCTATCATCAGCAAATAGTCAAAGTCGCTCTCAGAGAGAGCCAACTGCCAGTTTTTCTACTGAACTCCTGTGGCAATGGGACAAAATCCCACAAAAACACCTATTTAAAGTGAGCCTCTTGGTTGGGAGAAGGTTGAACTGGGAATATTTGTAATTTCAATGCTAGCAAATTATTGATAAAATGATCGCATTTTGAGCAGAGGCATAGTTTGTAAAGATAAGTGTGGGGTCTAAGCAATGAAAAGATATGCAATTTCCCCCGCCTAAAATGTCTGTCTCCCAGATTTGACATGCTTCTTCACAACCTTAGGGGGCTGTATCCCTGAATTGAATAACAACTACGTACAAACCCTGATTTGAAGATCTATTTGACTGATAGTTATGCTCAATCAGGGACAACGCAACCACGGCATCACTTGGCACCTCACAAGCGTTCTCACCTGGCATTCCCTTTCCTGAGGAGTGCCATCAGCCCCCCGCTCCGAACCCATGGTTCTCTCCAATGGGTGGAAGGCTAAGTGCTTGCGATTGCCATGGTGAGTCAACAGCCTTTTCCGTTGCTTTTCTGTTGCGCGAGTCAACAGACGTTTCTGTTGCTTTTCAAAGAACAGAAATTATTCAAAGGCAGTCTGCATAATCACAAGTCAATCTTTCCCTGACTAGGTCATTTCGACGAGTTTCCCTTAACCGCCAATCGATGAAATCAGCAGCGCTAAAAGAATTAAACCTAGGTAGGCAATCATGGAACTGTAATGCAAACGCCGCTTGCAAAGCCGTGGTGCATTGAAAGCTACCGCCAACCTCACATCGACGAGTTGCATCGCAACGACTGAAACATCCTCTTACGGCCAGAGGAATCGCCATATCTAGATCTTTCCAGTATTTTATGCCGTCTTGTTTGAGACACTGAGGGTTGGCTGGTAAAAACAGCGCATCTGCCGACTGGCCGGGCCATAGGCAAAGATTTATTGCCGATCAATCACCGAAGCGAGCGACCAACTTAAAATCCTAGGATATTTTTGTCGTCGAGCTGCCATAAAGTCTGAAAAGATACTATGGTGCCGTAGGGTACGGTAAAGGGTGTTTACGGAAAGGCTTGCTGGTGCTGTAGGATGAAATGCATTATCATTAAAGCCCCATGTAAGGTTGTGGAATGCGTGCTGTAATATTTGTCCTGGTCGTCACCAAAACTTTCGGGCAAAAACATTTTTGACACCAAGCGGCGCGTAAAACTTGATATTTTTGTCGCCGACCTTATCCACCAAGTCGGCAAGTTTTACCACCGCTGCACATGACGACCTTGCGTGAACCTTAAGGTAGTAAAAAACATAATTAAGCCAAAAATGTTTTGGGAATGAAGTCAAGAAAATTGTATCCAAGCCTTGGGTAATAGGCAAGTAACCACTAGCATTACCAGTAGTAGCAAGTGCCCATAGAATCACGGGCAACAAAGCTAGATTGCCTTAATGGTCCTAGTACATAGGTATTCAATTTGACATTCTTACATGATTCATCCTGTGTGAAAACCTTTGAAAGAATATGGAGAATGAAGACGATGGAAGAGACCTGAAATAAGTGTAATTCCTTTGGATTCAACGATTCGTATCAGGCTTTCAAGTTTTTCTCACTCACTCTCTCAAAAATGAACTTCATTGCCTCGCTCGCTCGCATGGTCAGCTCGCCGCCTTGCCACAGACGTCACATAATGTGATTTGAAGTTGTCCCAAGAACAAAAAAAAACTTAGTGCCATCATAGTGTAGAGAGGTAAACTAAGGCACTAAAAGCGTCTCATGATTTTAAGTACATTAAACGAAAAAGCAAAAAAATTACGTAAAGGAGGGTCAATATAACAAATACATTCCGTTTCAAGAAGTGTGAGAGAAAAATTGATTTAAGTATGTGGTCTATATAACAAAGTTATTTCGTCGCAAAAAGTGTCATGTCAAATTGTCTTATCTGTTCATCTCTGCTGGAAAATATTGCTACCACATTTTCAAAACAAAAATGAATGCATGACTTTAAGTGGCAAAAATATTGAGGCACACCACATCGATAGTAATTATAGAAATGACCTTATTAGCATTACACAGTCAACTGCCGGACAAACAGCAAGCTAGTGCTTGATGTAAACTTCGAATGTTCCAAGCATGAACAACAATTATTGATATATTCATACCCAGAGAGGCAAAATAAGGCAGAAGAATAACTGATAACTATCAAGTGCATTGACTGACAAGTTGCGTGTTCTGTGCAAAGGACAATCCATCCCGAGAAGCATGATTCCTGTGTGTCATATCATACCTGTTACCTCACATTTTAGTTTTGTAACACGCTTTCGGTGAACACTGGGGATGTTCCGAGCATTACCGATTTAAAAAAAATATATATCGTGGTGATATTGCACCGACAGGTAAACCAAGGAGAAAAAAATATATAAATACGGTGCTTCGGTTGATATCAGATTGTGCGGACCGTATTATATATTCATTATAATCCAAGAACGGTAAGTTCCACACTCAACAATTGCCATAAGTTGCACTAGTAATAGCAATCATGAATATCAATCACGCTTTCATGGCCCAAGTGGGTCAAGCTGAGATCACACTGAGTTCCTTGCCAATGACCAGCAATGGTTATCTACCCTAAAAGGAACTTGCATAGAATGCTAAAATTCCACAAGGTTGACACATAGACAATGTACAATCAATTCTCACAATATTTGGTAAAGCATTATTTGAGGAGCTACCAAAGCCAGCTAAAGCTTCCAGAAGCGGTACTAATACTTTACTGGCGAAAAAAATAACTTGCAAATGAATAAGAATTAATTCAACGCGCCGGTGTAACACACTTAACTGCAAACAATCTAGGAAGGGATCCATTTTTGGCCGCGATAAAATTATTCCACGGATAACTCTCCCTCTGACAATCAACCATGACAATTTTTATTTCCGTTCGGCAAATCCTGAAAGCATTCCATTGTTTCCTAATCGGTGCACCACGCATAGTTCATGGTCATAGCTTGGCATGGCGTAGGAAAAATTCCTCGTCTGGGCCAAACTTTGAAAATTATCCGGAATTATCCCTCGGCCTAGACCATTATCTGCAATAATTCTCCGTCTTTGCAAAGTCATAAGCCATTCTCCCAAAATTTAACGTTATGTACAATTTTTCAACATCAACTGCCGGCCAAACTCAGCGCGCACTTCAAACTCGATATGAGCAAATGCATTCCGGAGGAAATAATTGTTCGGACCATTTCCCTGGCCTGGTGTGTTAGATTGCACAAACCAACACTCCAGACGAGGACGACAGTCGGAACAGCTATTACGCTTGTGATATTAATACCTCCTCTCAATCCTTCCTTAAAGCTGTAAACAAATGTTATTTTCACGATGGCTGCTGTCGTGGTTTTCGAAATTTGCTGTCAGTGCTGACAAGCTCCCTTATCGGAAGACCAATTGCTGACGTTAACGACATGCCCGCGATAACAACGGCGAATTAGGGGTAAACAACTTTCGGGGTCACCCGATGACTTTGTGCTGCCGGCCAAAATTTGGAACATGTTAAATAGCTGGTCAATGAAAAGGATTTCGAGTGATCAAAAGGATATCAACCAGTGTAAATAGAAAAAATTGTCTACAACCCTACGTGCACAATGAAAAATCCCAATACGACTAGACACACTCCCTTTTATTTGTTATGACACAGCTTTAATGCACGATTTTAGCTATACCTGACTCGCTCTTGCGGCTAGTTAAAACATTTCTGAAAGGATGCATACGTGCATAAAACCGTGGTTTGTAGGTTACAAAAAAGACTTCTATTATAATGGCGGCCATAAAGTGAGATATTTCCTTACCAAAGCTTTTCGAAGCCTTGAAAGAGAGAAATGGATGGCATATTCGATGTGGACGCGACAAAGCAAACTCTGATATGCTGGCTACGACCCTGTTTATAACTGTGGATTACTTACATAGCTGTCTTATCTAGACATGGTCCTTGAAAATGGTTCTTAAATTATTTATTAAATTATTAAATGATCGTCAAAGCCCATCTTGCGCTGCACGACGCCGATACACACAGTAATGGTGCGGCCCGGCGTTCAGCGCCCTCGACCGATCCATGCCGTTGCCGGACCTGGCTATGATTCTTTAAGTTAAGAGAGCTTAGGCATGGGTTAAAGACTCGAATGTCCATGACATGGCTTGTTTTGTATTATACACTTTTTACAAGATTGATCAACCTGGTTGGCTATTCAATATCACTTAAGTTGTGTGAAAGCAACGATTTTCTTACCAAACTGTATACTGTGTATCAGGGCTACCTAAAACACTTTTGAGACTTTTGAACATGCATTGAAGGCACTAATCCTGCGTGAAAACGGATCATGTTCCGGACGAAGTATTCGTCTGGACGGAATAACTATTACTACTGTCTCCCTCCCAATCTTAACAATAACAGTGCTGAAGAGCACAAGTAGTCAGAATAATCATTCCATCCATGGTTGCGCTTGCATCAGAACCAATGTTGGATACATATTTCATTTATGCTGGTTTTTTAGTGCAATATGTTGCAGCACAAAAATATAGCAATGGTGTGTTACCATCCGTACATAAAGGACAGTCTGTTATGTTCAATAGGCATTTTCATCAGACGATTTCACTGTTCTGGTATTTTTGTACCGACTCGATTTCAATTGTTTCTAAATCGATAAAGGTACATGCGTCCGGTTCCGGGATGCAGGAGGTACTGACAGGAAGTACACTTTCCATTGCTCAACAGGCTATTTCGAGTGTCGAGTCAAAGTAAAAACGACAAGTAAGAGGCTACACTCAACAAAACTACAAACAGGAACAATTAGAAAACGCATAAACATGAGCACACACAGGCAGTACTGCCCACTTAATTGTCAACATGTTGTTCATTACACATTTCGAAACGTCCGCCGACAAGTCACGCACTTTTGTGGGCAGAGAATGATTTATTACCGCGGTGTTGTACCAGAAGTGTCGCCTGCCTGCCTCGCGCGTGGAAGAGCTCGACCAGCGCCTTGGCAAGCGTGATGAGACCAGACGCCATCCCTTGATCCCTCGAGATCCCCTTCGCTATGGTGGCGTGCGCCCAATCTCTCACAGTAGAGTGGTGGGGTATGTTCATTTCCTTGCAACTAGCGCATGGAATATTCACTTTGCAGCCCACCAGTCGATACTTCGGCACCGCAGCTTCAGCTGCAATTTTCAAGACATTCGTGCCGTTGTCTGGCATCCTAGTACCACGGCGCTGGAGATCGCAGCGCTGGGCTTTGTTCGATCCGCGGAACCTGCACGGTTGTGGCTGTCCCGCGCAGTCGCTTAACCACTGGCCGACAGGATTACGGTAGGGGTGACCGAGTCAGATAAGAGGTGGTACGTCAAAATGTGAAAAGAAAAAGTTAAGATGAAAGTTTTTCTTATACTGAGCTTTGGTAATTCGAAACTGACGGATTTTTGTCAACATTACATGGCGTTCAGACGGAATTACTTCAATGGGTTGGTGGTTCTTGGCAACAAGCTTAGTCCAACGGGACCCCTGATCCTTAAGCCACTCCTGCAAAAACGTTCCGATTTTTTTTTAAGCAGCCCGGTCCGGATTGTGCATCCGGGCTCCTCTGTCTCCGTAGGAATAACGCCTACGGCGTCGTGCGGAATGGTACTCTACGTGACGTGTCATATTGTGTCGCCAGCCGCTCACCAAGGCGGCTGGTAACACGGTCTGTCCCTGCCGGTACAGACGGCCTCAGTCTTGGCCCACCTCCTCAGGATCAACGACGCAACGCCCGAGGTGGCTAGTGAAGGACGCCCAGAGGCCAGCTGCACTGGTGAGGGACGCCCAGAGGTCAGCTGCACCAGTGGAGGACGCCAGAGGCCAGCTGCACTAGTGAAGGACGCCCAGAGGCCAGCTGCACTATTGAAGGACGCCCAGAGGCCAGCTTCACTAGTGAAGGACGCCCAGAGGCCAGCTGCACTAGTGAAGGACGCCCAGAGGCCAGCTGTACTGGTGAGGGACGCCCAGAGGACAGCTGCACTGGTGAGGTATGCGCAGAGGCCAGCTTTACTGGTGACGGACGCCCAGAGGCAAGCTGCACTGGTGAGGGACGCCCAGAGGCCAGCTGCACTAGTGAAGGACGCCCAGAGGACAGCTGTACTGGTGAAGGACGCCCAGAGGCAAGCTGCACTAGTGAAGGACGCCCAGAGGACAGCTGTACTGGTGAGGGACGCCCATAGGCAAGCTGCACTGGTGAGGGACGCCCAGAGGACAGCTGCACTAGTGAAGGACGCCCAGAGGACAGCTGTACTGGTGAGGGACGCCCATAGGCAAGCTGCACTGGTGAGGGACGCCCAGAGGACAGCTGCACTAGTGAAGGACGCCCAGAGGCCAGCTGCACTAATGAAGGACGCCCAGAGGCAAGCTGCACTGGTGAGGGACGCCCAGAGGACAGCTGCACTAGTGAAGGACGCCCAGAGGCCAGCTGCACTAATGAAGGACGCCCATAGGCAAGCTGCACTGGTGAGGGACGCCCAGAGGACAGCTGCACTAGTGAAGGACGCCCAGAGGACAGCTGTACTGGTGAGGGACGCCCATAGGCAAGCTGCACTGGTGAGGGACGCCCAGAGGACAGCTGCACTAGTGAAGGACGCCCAGAGGACAGCTGTACTGGTGAGGGACACCCAGCCGGTCAGTTGCGCAGCCGGTCAAGCGTGTCAGCATCAGGCCTCCAATGGCTTCTAACGCTGTTCGTACGGTTACATTATTGGACCAAGCTGAGAAGATGGAGCCCTGCGCGGTCTAAGCACTTGTTGCAATCCTTAGGAGGTATCTGCAACACGTTCGTTCGTGCGCTGGGACGGGCGAACAAGGGACGGCTCACATTTTCCGATCTTCTGGCGGAAATAGCCTGACTCTGCCTTAGCTGTTAACTCCGCTGCCAAATGTACCCACCAGAATGATGAAATTTCATGACGTCAGCTCGAACCATTCGATTAGTGCGGGGATTGGGAAACGCCGAGTTTCTCCAGTTACTTCTGCCAGTCATAAAACGGATAATGGCTCGAGCATCCGACTGTTGCCGATGAAGGGGAGCGTTTCATGCAGTCGCGAAGGCCCGTAAACTGCTGGTCGTGTGCCGGTCTGATGATCGATCACCGAGCCTGACGAGGGCTTTACGGGCCTGGAAGGATCGGGAAATCCAAACTCCAACAGCCAACCACCCGGTAAACCGAAATTTGCACTTTGTGTCTCCATGTGTCGCTCTGCAGTTAAGGAGCCATTGGGTGCAAACTTTGAATATGTCTTCCATCTTTATCTGCGTTTTATAGTGTCGATTTCTGTCTTAAAGGTAGCCGCGTAATATCGGCCTGTACGGCCAGGTGTACATTGTCACGCAACGCGAGTGCTATGGAACATCGCAAGCGCGCACATTATGTATATGGGGCATGGGGAGACAACCCGTGGACGGAGCCAGCCGCTGCCTCGCTCTCTGAAGCTCATGACCCCGACCTCGAGAGCCATCTGCAATACCACAGCTGGCTCCAGCCTCGCAGAAATGCAGACGCTCCGGCGCAGGTCAACAGCTGATGCGACATCGAAGTTTTCAAGCTGTTTCTTTCCATGCAACACTATAGGCGTAGTGTTAGAACCGCGAAAAAACTGGGGAGATGTCCTTTCGTCCACTCACCTTGTGGCGGAAGGCGCGCGGCGGAGAACGTCTAGAGCAAGTGATGCCTGGCGCGCAAACTATATTACCCATGCTCGCTATTTAACTCTGAAAGCCTTTAAGGAGGAGAACGAAAATTTGATCCACTGATGGTGTATCCATAAAAGTAATCCATAAAATGATATCTATAAAAGTATTCCACCGCCATGCTTTGGTGGCGGAACATTTCGGAACAGAACAGTCAATAGCAGCAACAGCTGACGCATACAGCACAAACTACATAAAGTGAGGGAGTGCAGCCAGCCGAAAGGCGCCTAATGTGCTCAATAACTCTCAGGTCTCCCGGATGGACATCATTGCAATCATCACGTTTTGGGTTTGGAAAGCTACACAGACAGTAGGTTATCCAGACAGTGGCTTATGTCAATATCCGCCGTGTCCTCCGCGACAGCCCCGCCAGACGGCACCGCTCGATGGCACTGTCCAACAGCACAGCCGGGCAGCACCGGCATATAACACCGCCCGATGGCACTGTCCAACAGCACAGCCGATGGCGCTGTCCAACAGCACAGCCGGACAGCACCGGCATATAACACCGCCCGATGGCACTGTCCAACAGCACAGCCGATGGCACTGTCCAACAGCACAGCCGGGCAGCACCGGCATATAACACCGCCCGATGGCACTGTCCAACAGCACAGCCGGACAGCACCGGCATATAACACCGCCCGATGGCACTGTCAAACAGCACAGCCGATGGCGCTGTCCAACAGCACAGCCGGACAGCACCGTCATATAAC
Source organism: Pollicipes pollicipes (assembly GCF_011947565.3). Lineage (NCBI taxonomy): Eukaryota > Metazoa > Arthropoda > Thecostraca > Pollicipedomorpha > Pollicipedidae > Pollicipes > Pollicipes pollicipes. The sequence continues at coordinate 25,277,691 of NW_023596576.1, read as the reverse complement.
ACCGCCCGATGGCACTGTCCAACAGTACAGCCGGACGGCACCGTCATATAACACCGCCCGATGGCACTGTCAAACAGCACAGCCGATGGCGCTGTCCAACAGCACAGCCGGACAGCACCGTCATATAACACCGCTCGATGGCACTGTCTAACAAGACACCCGGACAGCACCGGCATGTAACACCGCCCAACAGCACTGTCCGGCATCACTGTCCGGCAGCACTGCCTGGTGGGAATATGTGCACAGTCAATAATGGCACACAGGTATATGCGCTGTCAAACCTTAAAGAAGAATGTCTGGGTCAATGCTCCCAATCCGGGCTCCTATATGTACGCGTAAACTCACTCAAGCTTCATTTACTGCCACTGGAGAGTTTTAAGACCGGAGACTTGTGCCGTCCTTACCTCTGCGCGGGTAAAGATCAACAGGCATGCATTTCGTAACAGCGGTGAATTAAAAAGGGGCACTGAAATGGCACACTTTGGGGGGTTTCCAGACAAAAAGTCAACAAAAAAAGCCGAGTGGAAAAAGTCAAGCAAATCTAGCCGAAGGCCTTACGTTGACAAATTGAGGTCGAGTCGACAAAATTCGGAAGGGATACAAGTCGGCAGTCGTGGAAGATTGCAAAACACTTCAGAAGGCAAATAGTCGACACGGATAAAACTGCAACCCAAAAAAGTCGTAGGTAATGAAAATCGACAAGGAAAAAACTAAAATCGGAAAATCATTTAATAAAAAATTCGGCAAGACTAAATAACGACTGGATAGAAGTAAGTAAGCAGGTGGTCAAACCCAGGCCAATCGAAACACAAGTTAATGCAAAAATTAGACCAGGATAATTGTCGATTAGATAGAAGTAAACAAGCAGGTGGTCAATCCCAGGCCGGGAGCACCGTACCGTAGCATTGCACGGCACGTAAAACCCTCCCCAATCAATCAGATTTATGTCAGCCGAAAGGCTATGGGCAAAGTTAATCATTAAACTGGACGGCACCACTTGCGGGGAGTGTTCGGGGTGTTCACAACAAGATATGCTCAGCAGATACCGAAACTGAAGACACCCAAGAAGACCATTCGGAATACCTTAATTGTTTAGTAGGAATTGAGGGCAGCAGATTTTTGATGGTTTGACGCCTCGCATGAAAGAAGAAATTGCCGATTGCATTGGGACAGGCCCATAGCTCCATAGTCATCGCTGCCTAGCGCCACGGATTCTCTAATTTGGGCCCGCCCTCGCTCACCTGGCAAACGCTCCTGGCAGGAAGAAAGCGACCAAACCTTCGCTACTCGCCAGACGGAATGCGCTCTGAGGCTATGACGTGACCGATCTGCTATAGGTACCCATCTTTCTCTGCCTACGTCCATAGATATTCTCTCCCTAGCCATCTTCCGGGAATGTCGCGAGCAACACAGGCGCCCACGGCGGGAGGCGGCGCACAACAGCAGCGACTGTCGCGAATCCCGTCCTTGGTTCGTCCTGGCGCCTGATGGACATGTGCCTGGTTCCCAATGGTCGTTCTTCGTTCCCGATGCCCGTTTTGTAAACGACATTTAGGATTATTGGTTCCGGCTGATTATTTCATAAGCTCCACCCCTGATTCCTGGACCTCATTGATTGTTTTGACGGTTTTGTGTCGACATGCAACGACCTGTCGACTTTTTGCAGTTCGAAGTTTTCGTTACTTTTTTACTCGACCTTTCTCCATTCGTCTTTTTTGTCCGGACACCATTCGGCGGCCGGCTTGCGATATAAGCCTTTTTACCTCGACGAACCTGTCACATCCTGGGTGGGGAACTCACTTCTTGCTGCAGATCATGCAGGTCATGCTCATTGAGCGGTTTACACCGTCCAGCGCGAAGTACGAAAAGTAGTCAGCTATGCTCCGCTGGTCCAGCTCATTTACCCGGGGGTGAGTGCAGTCAAAATAGAAAATAACGATTGCATGCGAATCAATTGGCGCAAGACGAACGAACGATAGAAACATGCGCCTCGTCCTGCGTTCGGATGTCTGTCCAGTGACGATGATAAGGTTATTGCAATACCCCAGCAGATGGCAGCACTTAGCAACACTGCGTACTGCAGTGTAAGGAGAGCTCTCAAAGGTAGGAGGCAAATACCACAGTGACGGTTACGGCGATTGGCCGTTGGCGCACGGGTGATGGTTGTCCGTTGTTAGACGGGCGTTGATTGGCCGTTGTCAGTGATTGGAGCACCTATCTAATATGCATCGCTTGGACGCGGAGCCTTCCGAGTGGTAGTAATTACCGGTCGTTATTAAGTTCATCAATTGGTTGTAAGTTGCATGATTATAGTCTATTTGCATCGTTGAGTTAGCATGGCAGCTTTTGTTCCAATCCTGTGAATAAAGCGTACGAGACCAGGAGTATATTATTTTGATAAATGTCTTATTTTGCTGAACTGAACGCAGCTGTCAGCGTTGACAACCCAGCGTCGTCAATGTTCTTTAATTATCAGTCGACTACTCTTTATTTGAGGGGCGGTCCTCACGGTTTCGAGACGCTTTTTTACATCTGCCTTTTCGTCCCCGACCGTTGCCAACCAGTAAGAATTTCGCCACTTCTGTAACGTCTGTTTACCTGGTCACGTCCAACACTTTGGCCGCAGCTGCGAATGGCACAAGAGCTAGAAATATCCAAATTTTATCCACAAAATGCAGCTTTTAAAGCAGTGCTTCCTGGCGGAGGGTAAGATTGCCATCAAAGTTTTCAGGATTTTCTCAGCGGACAGAAAAAATAAACGATAGTGTGTCCAAATCGTGTTTAGCAAAATTCGGATATCGTGTTAATCGGAACATCACGACGCCACTTCCTACGTATTTTAATCGAAACTGATTTTACAGCAGGCAAGTTTTTAAGATAATTAGAGCTGTTGCATTTAAAAGGAAAATGTAGACTGTGCGTGACTATTCAAGTGTGATTGCAATGTCGATACACGATCAATTCATCCTGCGTCGTTTGCAAGCTTCCAGTCCTTGGCCACAAAACCAGTTAACGTCTTGTAAATGGCGGATTTAGCCACTCAGCTTGAACAAGGGAGGGAAGGGGGTCGGTAGCAAATCATTTTGACGAAGAATCAAACTAATTCCCAAATTTGATCTTTCCTTCGCATTTGGGACAGCGCCTTACTTTCGGAGAGAAATTTAAGAAGGCTTTGGGAAAACTGGAATAATGAATTGGACAAGTTGGCAGATGTTGACGTATATCTGAGGCATCGGCTAAAACCATGATATGTCGTTACATCATTTTAAGCCGCATACCTCTTATCAACGATTTTCCGTTAGAAATGTTTCAAAGATATTTCAAAACATGTTTGCAAAGGCGTATAATTGGATAAAATTGTAGTCGGCTGGTTTTAAACAAAATCATGCTTTTATGGACAGATACGTTGCCAGAATTCTTCCCAGCGAGATTTTTCTTATCATTTTTTAACATAACACTTAATACTTAACATAACACTTAACACTTAATATAACCCTTAACATAACACTTAACATTACACTTAAAACTGAACATAAAACTTAATTTTTTAGCATTCGGAGGCAGCTCTGATGCAGACGCGACAAAACAAACTCCTATATCCTTGAAGCGTTCCTGTTCATAGGTATGCAGTACTTGTAGAGCTTACTTACTGCGCTTAGATTCCTTGCTTACAGTAATTGTAGAGCTTACATAACTTACCATGATCCAAGATGGATGGCCCTTTGATGAAATGATCTTCAAAGCCCGCCTCGCTCCACTGAGCACCGATGTAAGCAGTTATGGAGCAGCCAGCATCCAATGCCCTGGATCGATTCACATTGCTGACTTCCATGCCTCGTATTGCCTTGAATTTGGGTGTACTAAAGGTTAGGCTGAGTAATTGTTTAAAAATGGTCTATTTAAATATAACAAACTTGTTTTTAGTTGGATGATTTAGCAATTTTACACAGTGGCAAAATGTTATCCATGAAAATCTCTGACCACTGAATTGTCTGGTAATGCCTTGGGGAAGTTTATAATTTTCCCGAAGCCTGGCAGACCCTGGGCAATTTACTCTGATTTTGGGGAATCTAATTTGCTATTGGGATCTTGCGGTAAATCTATGGTGCTCAAATGGGGTAAATAGACATTACTAAACTGTAAAGATAGGATGTGTATATTTGTTGCTTTCGGGGGCATCAATCGCTTTGGACATTTGCACCTTTTTTAGATAGTCTTTTACGTGTTGTTTGATGGTGAAGCGTGCCACCAAAGTAAGAATACCAGTCAATCATGTAGACAAAAAACCGTGCTACGTAAATGCTGACGGAGCACCTTAATACTACGTAGCTATAGATGGGGTCGGACACTGCTTGGAACCTGATGCCGCTTAAAATCATGCAGTGGACGAGGTACTTGCAGACATGTTTTCACTGAGGATCGGCGAGGTTGAAAATGCAGAAAAACGGACTCTTTTTGCATGAAAATTACGACACGTAGTGAAACCATACCCGACGGTCAGACGTTCAGCACTTCGACTACACAAATTTGGATTATTCCCACAGGAATGATGTGTGTGTGTGTGTGTGTGTGTGTGTGTGTGTGTGTGTGTGTGTGTGTGTGTGTGTGTGTGTGTGTGTGTGTGTGTGTGTGTGTGTGTGTGTGTGTGTGTGTGTGTGTGTGTGTGTTCGGCAGGTGGGTCCTAGCCGGAGCCCGTAAATGATAAACTTTTCTGTCCGGGCGTCTTATGGCCAGATGCCCTCTCACCTATTGCAGGTTTGGCCCATTTGAGTTCACTAAAGTTTGCATTGCCTCTCCGGTACCACGCATCACGAACACATGGGGACGCCGCACACTTCAGGTTGGAAGCAGATATCTTAAACAGGTTGGTCAATGCATTTAGCCAACTCCTTAGCCATGGTATACGTTGCCAGTTAACAGGGGTGATGACACAGTGGGGACATGAGCGTCATAACTTTCCCAGTTTGGGGGGGGGGAACTGTCCGCACAGCCTCAGAGCTGGGGCCAAAATTATTGAACGCATTTACTTACGTCCTGGTGAATTGAGTAAAAGCGCATCACCTCACACCGGACGCCAAAAGGACCTCACACGACTCTTACAGTGCAGTGTAAGTCGCAAGCCGAACACACTACACGCGAATCCTCTCGATGGAATACACCTCGCACTGCAAACGTCAGTGTGCACTCCTCACGACCACTGCTCAGCGCATTTTTCCCAAGATCCTCGACCGTTGTCTTGCAGGGTTCAAGCTTGTAATCTTTTTTTGCGGGGGCCATGACCCCTCGAAGCTGGTCGCCCAATGTTGGGCTGAGCCCCGCAATGTACAACTTGTCCTGTAATCTTAATGATTTGAAATCAGAAGAGCTCCAATTTTTTCAGTTAAGAAAGATGAACTTCAAAAAGGTAAAGCTGAGATTTAGGCGCCTTTAACATATGAGACAAAGGGTTTGCTTACTACTTTTGTATCTAAAAGACCATTGCATTTTTATAATGAAACGAAACGCAAATACATTGCATCAGACCAATGTTTATCTAAACACAGTTTCGCTATAGACATGCCTGTGAAGGTATGTATTTGTGATATTCCTTATATAGCTGCGACCTTGTTTGTAACAATCACCGCGCATCAGGCTGTGCTGTGAGGTAACTGGTCCGGGATATAAATGTCCCACGGGCAAGCGGTTAAAAAACCGGGATAGTGTTTTGAGACGCACCACAGACAGACAAAATGAAATATGGAATGAGTTTTCCCATAAATGTGATGAGGCAACTCAGTGAATGCTAAAAGTGGAGTGAACATCGATCGCTTTCGAAGGTGCTTGCATAAGCCCAGTCTTATGTTGGACCCACGAATCAGGACCAGGACCCGTGCCGCTGACATCATGAAACCACCAATCTAAATCTAACGAGGCTAGCGGACGAAGAATAGATATAAGCCAAGGCTAAGACACAAGAATACACTGCCAGTTCCGCTGAGCAGCTTAGACCCATTAGTGTTCAACATAGTGCGGTCATGGGCTCAATTGGCTCATGTTCCAGTTCTTCAGCCGCAACGGTCGTTTTTCTGTGCCGGCCTAAAGCTCCCTCTGGAACGGGCGTCGTCCATCGCCGACGCGCAGGCGGCAACCCCCGACTGAGCCGGAGGCGACACCATACTCTCCCGCCCAGTTCAGCTCTCCTGACTGAGCCGGGGGGTGACACCATACTCTCCCGCCCAGTCTAGCTCTCCCGACTGAGCCGGAGGTGACACCATACTCTCCCGCCCAGTCTAGCTCTCCTGACTGAGCCGGGGGGTGACACCATACTCTCCCGCCCAGTCCAGCTCTCCTGACTGAGCCGGGGGTGACACCATACTCTCCAGCCCAGTCCAGCTCTCCTGACTGAGCCGGGGGTGACACCATACTCTCCCGCCCAGTCTAGCTCTCCCGACTGAGCCGGAGGTGACACCATACTCTCCCGCCCAGACTAGCTCTCCTGACTGAGCCGGGGGCGACACGATACTCTCCCGCCCAGTCTAGCTCTCCTGACTGAGCCGGGGGGTGACACCATACTCTCCCGCCCAGTCTAGCTCTCCTGACTGAGCCGGAGGCGACACCATACTCTCCCGCCCAGTCTAGCTCTCCTGACTGAGCCGGGGGGTGACACCATACTTTCCCGCCCAGTCCAGCTCTCCTGACTGAGCCGGGGGAGACACGATACTCTCCCGCCCAGTCTAGCTCTCCTGACTGAGCCGGGGGAGACACGATACTCTCCCGCCCAGTCCAGCTCTCCTGACTGAGCCGGGGGTGACACCATACTCTCCAGCCCAGTCCAGCTCTCCTGACTGAGCCGGGGGTGACACCATACTCTCCCGCCCAGACTAGCTCTCCTGACTGAGCCGGGGGCGGCACCATACTCTTCCGTCCAGTCTAGCTCTCCTGACTGAGCCGGGGGCGACACCATACTCTCCCGCCCAGTCCAGCTCTCCTGACTGAGCCGGGGGAGACACGATACTCTCCCGCCCAGTCCAGCTCTCCTGACTGAGCCGGGGGTAACACCATACTCTCCCGCCCAGACTAGCTCTCCTGACTGAGCCGGGGGCGACACCATACTCTCCCGTCCAGTCTAGCTCTCCTGACTGAGCCGGAGGCGACACCACACTCTCCCGCCAGTCCAGCTCTCCTGACTGATCCGGGGGTGACACCATACTCTCCCGCCCAGTCTAGCTCTCCCGACTGAGCCGGGAGTGACACCATACTCTCCCGTCCAGTCTAGCTCTCCTGACTGAGCCGGGGGTGACACCATACTCTCCCGCCCAGTCCAGCTCTCCTGACTGAGCCGGGGGTGACACCATACTCTCCCGTCCAGTCCAGCTCTCCTGACTGAGCCGGGGGTGACACCATACTCTCCCGTCCAGTCCAGCTCTCCTGACTGAGCCGGGGGTGACACCATACTCTCCCGCCCAGTCCAGCTCTCCTGACTGAGCCGGGGGTGACACCATACTCTCCCGCCAGTCCAGCTCTCCTGACTGATCCGGGGGCGACACCTTACTCTCCCGCCCAGTCTAGTTCTCCTGACTGAGCCGGAGGCGACACCATACTCTCCCGCCAGTCCAGCTCTCAGACACCGAAACTCTGAGGGCCGTGCATATCAATGGAGACACCCTTCAGTGACCGTATTTGACAACATGTAAGGAGCGGGATCCTGGGGATCTACCTGACCTTTTATGCGCACTTCAAGGTGGGTTTGCGACGTATCATATGTAGTGGGATCTTATTAGCCCTGATTAACAGCCTTGACGTCTGGAGCGTACTGTAACCACCCTTTGTTATTCTGGCGCTGGCATTGAGGATTGACTATGCTATTTTTGTGGCGCACCAGAGCGCTGTCGTACACAACACTTAAAAAGACGGGATATGTTCCACATTCTACACCAAACATCAAATCTAGTTTTGGGACCCTGCATTAATCATTAGCTATAACCTCGACACAAAATCGCGTAAGCAAGTGGCTATCCTGAAGGCAGTGGCTATCCTGTAAGCAAGTGGCTATCCTGTAGGCAGTGGCTATCCTGTAAGCAAGTGGCTATCCTGTCGGCAGTGGCTATCCTGTAGGCAGTGGCCATCCTGTAGGCAGTGGCCATCCTGTAGGCAGTCGGGTCAAAAACGGCAAGTCTTCGGCGCCGGGTCGGCGAGCAGCTGACTCGAAGACGGGCTGGCCGCAGCCAGCATTGATCCTTGGAGTGGATCCCGATACAGTCCTGAATTCCGGATGTTCATGGATCTAGAATCCGTTTGCAAATTGTGCTTGGATCCGGAATTTCTGTCAAAATGTTGCCATAGCGTTTTCTGTAATTTCAGATCATTCATATAATCTTACCAAGGATTCTCCTAGGATTTAGACCTAACTGGATCCTGGATCTCCTTTGAATTTTTCTCCGAAAAGTCTTTGGGCTTCAGCATCTTATTGCCTAATTTTATGAAAGGTTCCTTGGAAAGCTAGGATCTCCCGCTAACTTTTGCCGAAGAATCCTTTGAGATCTGCAACATTTCCCTGAGATGCAAGCACATCTCTGGATAAAACCATTTTTTGTATATCGATGGCATCGGTTTCCAATATCAAGTCACGAAAAGTTTCTGGAACATCAGATAATCAGATATAAATGATGTAAGGCCAGTGCAATGACATGGTCGTTTTAAACCTGGCACCAATCTGGTGGTTTCGGCCTCACTGTTCACTAAGTGTCACACTGTCACTCATGCCGTCTTCGGTTTTAAATTATTTAGCGACCATCTGCATGGAAGTGACCCGCAAGGCCTCGTTATTGGTGCTTCTAACGTTGCTGGTCACAGAGACCGCAAAAATGGAAAACTCCTCCCTTCCCATTGTAAAAACCTGGTTGCATCTTTATTTATGGTTATCCCCGTAGTCACTCGGTCTCAGCACAAAAAAATATATGTATATATATATATATATATATATATATATATATATATATATATATATATAGCCAGTAGGCGTTTAAGCCATTAGAGGATGGTCTGTTTAGAATGTCTCGGCCACGCACACATTGCTACGAACAAGAAAGCGGCCATACGTAGAGGTGCGGCGAAATAGCATAAACTTGCTGCATACCAACAGACGTGAAACGACCACATGTATGACTTGCAATGCTCTAACATCGTTGGAATGTTGGCTTGTTAGTTTCTTACAATAACTTGACAAAAACATCAATGTTAACACGTGCCTGAGTGGCCGGTTGAATACTCTTTGCTCGGGTAGGGGAGGGGGGGGGGCAATGTTACCGCCCTAAGCTATCAGAAACTAAGAGAGCTAGAGAGACCAAATTTACAGGGTATGTTGTTGGTCTGTACGTGAAGCCATTTGTGTCAAATTCTGACGTTCCTAGGTTATGACCTTCGGATCAAGTAAGTTCAAACAAGGTGAAACTCCAGACTGGTGTACAAAGCAACCCCAAGCCATCTCATGCGACTACCGTGCACCTAAATACCTGTGCTAAGCAACAGGTCACTGTCGCTTGTTTAAGCTCAGTCGCTTTGTTTGACCTTTCAAAGGTCATGGTGACCAAAACCATACAAGAATGCTTTGATTTTTGCATTTGAATCAGCGTCAAGAGTTGCACCAGTCAGTATGTTCCTAAAAGAAAACGTTGACCTGGGTCAACTTAGATCAGTGACCTATTCTGACCTTTAAAAAGTCCATGAAAGATGCATAATGCGGTTCCTGTCATCAATAAATTCCAAATGAGGATCAAAGCTACCCAATATAGCAAACTCAAGAGTAAAAGAAAGGTTGGTATTGACCTTGATCTAACCTTCATTCCTGACCTTAGGTCAATGAAATCTGTAAATTCAGTTGGTGCCTACGAAAGTAGTTCAGAGTTGTGTGGCTTCGTCTAACACCCCGTTGTTGCACCAGATTACAATTCCCACAAAATTGTTCACGCTGAATTTGTGACCTGCCTTCGACCTGCTGTAAGTCAGTGACCTTGCAAGATATATTTAAATGATTGATACCAAACGATCTGGTATTCAATGTCTACAGCTGTGTGAATGTTGTCGGGCTGCGTCACGCCGTTCAGAAATTATTCGGGAAAAACCTTCGGGGGTCAGATTGACCTCCAACCGGGCGCGTGTCAAAAGGCAAGAACGGTCACATAAAACATTAGGAGCAAGCAGTTTTGCAAAGATTCTAAATATCTATCAATCATCTTCAACTTAACCGTACAAGGGCAATGGATGCACTGAAGACTTTCTAGCAGAAAGGGCTTCTGGATGTTTCGCGTATTGTGCATTTCTAATATCATCATCAGTCCTTCAAATTACTGTTGTTTCCCGGACCATCAAGCTTAGCTGTTACAGAGCCATAAAAGTTAGCTCCAACTTAGCCTGAACCTCAGCTGAGCCAAACAACAACCATTGATCTCAAGCCTCAGCCACAACAGATTTACCATCGCCTATCACCCTCAAATACCATATTTTGGGAGAACATGACTCTCTCCATGGAGAGAAAAGAACTAACGATAAAACGAAACTGTCTCAGAACTTTTTAATTATTTCAATTCAGCGTAGAGACATTCGGAGTGAAAGGAATGATACTGGCCGAGCTAAAGCCTCCTGCAAGTCGCTTTGTAGGGCTATCTTTGTTGGTCTGTCTGGTATGATAACGGTTGGTATGGCCAAAAAGTGATGCATTATTTAATTTGCGTGATCCACTTAATCACGTTTAGTTGTGCTCGTTTCCAGCGTTTTCTGCTTGTCGTCTTGTACCCAAAGTGTTGTGACCTCGCACGAGGCCTCTCTAAGCTTGTACTTTTCGGCTTAGGGTAGTTTTTTTCATTGCTGCGGGAAACGTGGCGTTATGGGTAGCTTTGGAGGTTCCTCCGCACTCGCCCTTCCAACACTACGGAAAATTTTGAACGAGAATTACGGTGATGATGTGCATGAAAGGAACTGACTCAGTGTCCGTGAACATCGTAATCCCGGTCAAACTCTTGCGCTGCCGTCCTTTTAAAGTTAAGCTCCACTTAAAATGTCGGGATTCGATGTTGCTGTCGGTGTCGTTCAATTAATTTCATCGACGCCAACTTATGTTGCATTTTATTTCAAGTTGACCGACGAAAAGTAAAATGCATGCCTCTATCTATCAGACTGCAATGAACACGTGCTCATATTGCTATCAGATGCCTTGAACCTTGCTGCGCGATTTTAGTTCGATCACAGCAACCAGTGGCAGGGCAATTCTGGGGTGTCATTGATTGATCATGTGACGAATGGTCGTGATGGATGAATAATAATTTTAATGTTATTCGTTCTTGTTGGAAGGGTGATCGACCGCACTCCAGGCGTGACTCTGGGATCAAATTCCCTGGCTAGCGGAGCTTGTGGTGATACCTCTGCTCACATCATGAGGTGCCACCGTCTGCCTGATCATACCAGCCTTCTCGAGTAATTTCAGCGGAGCGGAAAATTTGGGAAAACTTTGACGTACTGCATAATGACATGTCGCCTTTGACGCGCGGTGTAATGACTGACCCCCCCCCCCCCCCCGCCAGCCTGATGCGCCACGGCCGGTTGCCAGTTGACCGTCCTTGACGAGCCAAGTTATCGAGCGCTGTTCTGGAACAGCGACCAACATAGTCTACCACCCCGACTGCCCGCTGTTCTGGAACGCTGACCTTTATAGTCTGCCACCCCGACTGCCCGTTATTCTGGGACGTCGACCTACATAGTTTGCTACCCCGACAGCCCGTTGTTCTGGGATGCCGACCTACACAGTCTGCCGCCCCAACAGCCTGTTGTTCTGGGACGCCGACCTTCGTAGTCTACCACCTCGATAGCCCGCTGTTCTGGGACGCCGACCTTCATAGTTTACCACTTTGATAGCCCGCTGTTCTGGGATGCCGACCTACACAGTCTGCCGCCCCAACAGTCTGTTGTTCTGGAACGCTGACCTACAAAGTCTGCCGCCCAACAGCCCGGAGTTCAGCGCGCAAATCAGCTGAGTTTTGGAGGTGACGCAAGAATCTTACGCGAACCCAGTTAGAACATTATAAGAGCAGCAAGACGCCTTTTGTGGCGAGGTGATGGCAGAAGTTGCCCTAGTTGCTGAGATCTGGCGTGAATCCTCAGCAACTCCTCGACTTAAACTGCTCTGTCTTTTCATGTGAAGAGGCTAGAGCTGACCGCGCGTTAGCAGACTTGGCATCAAACCTAAATGACTTGGCCTGCTCAAACGTTGGTAGCCTTGAGTGTTTGGAACTGCTCAAACCTTGAATCACCAGGAGCAGTATACGAGAACTATTCTAAGTACACTACCTTCTTCAACATGAATAGCGACCTACGACCCTGGATACTTTTTTTCTGAAGAGTGCGCAACGATCAAAAGCTTCTGATTTGCTCAATGATCAGAGGCTAGGGTCTCCCTGCCGCAGCCTCATCAAACTCGTTTGCATGCAATCCAATTCCAGGGAAACGATAGTGTAGAGGTTAATGCGGCTGCATTAAGCGCCGTGCGTCTGAGAAAGCAGGGGTACGTGGTTCGATTCCACGCCTTTCCTGCCAGGGGCAGGCGACACCATATAGCTACAGCAGCTGAGCGCGTCGTAAAGCTCCTGTAACGACGACGACAAACCCATGCCGAAGGTGCCAGGTTCGAAACCCACCAAGCGTAATGTTTACCTTTTATAGCTGCTTGTTCCCGTGCCTCTGATCGTGCTGTTGCTAACGTTGAATAGTTGATCTGCATAATAGCCAAAACACGACCTTCATCACAACCATTATTCATTTCCACAGAGTTGTCTTTGAACATACCGCGCGTTCACAGGTCTTTGTCACAGCATTTCACATAAAAATGGTGCGTTTATTTAACACCAACCCACACCAGATGTGTCACTGACCTGTTCATCAGAAATTCAGCCCTTTGCCCAGCGGTTTTTTCTTCCGCCAACGTCCTTTGTTCCGAAACGTGCAAAGCCAAAAAATTCACGATTGTTTTTTTTGACTACACACCCCGTACAGCGCTGGCACCGCTTCCTGCGTGACCCTACATGACTGCATGGTGCGAGGGTCCTTTCCCATGCATAAGGGCATGCCGCAGTAATTCACCTTTATCCAGGGTCTTCCAAAGCAAATGTCTTCTCCATCGTCGGGCGGGGAATTAGGCAATCACCACAAACGGACCGGTCCGCAGAGCCAGCGCTGCCTCACAGGCCGCACCGCGCAAACTGGTTCGTCCTCCACGAAGAGGCAGCCCTCTGCCAGGTGAGGTCGTTTAGGGGTATGATGCTCCACAAACCACGACGAGGCGGCCCTCTGCCAGGTGAGGTCGTTTAGGGGTGTGCTGCTTGGCAAACCGCGACGAGGCAGCCCTCTGCCAGGTGAGGTCGTTTAGGGGTGTGCTGCTTGGCAAACCGCGACGAGGCAGCCCTCTGCCAGGTGAGGTTGTTTAGGGGTGTGATGCTCCACAAACCACGACGAGGCGGCCCTCTGCCAGGTGAGGTTGTTTAGGGGGTGTGATGCTCCACAAACCACGACGAGGCGGCCCTCTGCCAGGTGAGGTCGTTTAGGGGTGTGATGCTCCACAAACCACGACGAGGCGGCCCTCTGCCAGGTGAGGTTGTTTAGGGGTGTGCTGCTTGGCAAACCGCGACGAGGCAGCGCTCTGCCAGGTGAGGTTGTTTAGGGGTGTGCTGCTTGGCAAACCGCGACGAGGCAGCCCTCTGCCAGGTGAGGTTGTTTAGGGGTGTGCTGCTTGGCAAACCGCGACGAGGCAGCCCTCTGCCAGGTGAGGTCGTTTAGGGGTGTGATGCTCCACAAACCACGACGAGGCGGCCCTCTGCCAGGTGAGGTCGTTTAGGGGTGTGATGCTCCACAAACCACGACGAGGCGGCCCTCTGCAGCTCACCCCTAAACAACCTCACCTCTGCCAGGTGAGGTTGTTTAGGGGTGTGCTGCTTGGCAAACCGCGACGAGGCAGCCCTCTACCAGGTGAGGTTGTTTAGGGGTGTGCTGTGTGCAGTGTGCTGCTCTGCAAGCTGCGTCTTCGTCTTCGTTGTCCTCGCCGTCTGTTTTCACGGCGTCTTCGTCTTCGTTGTCCTCGTCTGTTTTCACGGCGTCTTCGTCTTCGTCGTCCTCGCCGTTTGTTTTCACAGCGTCTTTGTCTGTTGCCAGTAAGTAAAAAAGGCGGAAGCGGCCCCGGATGGAACAAAACCAGCAATATATAGATATACACATGCATGACTGAATGCCCCGCCCCCCCCCCCCCCCCCCCCAGGACCAGGCGTCACTATCTCCACGTCGTGGTGAAATCAGCAGGGTAAGAGACAATCACAACGGTGTGATTACGTGCACGTCGATTCCTGGAAGTTTCTTATCTCGAGCTGCGTATAAGGCATATCTGCGTTGGCCAAAGCTTTTAATTATGTGCACACGCAACTGTTTGCAGAAAGCCAGTGATGCAAGACGCACCAAACCTACTTTGGTGAGATGAATGTAGCAGTGAAAGGCGGCCGAAACAAAGTCTTCAGTCCGTGCGCAGCTATCCGTGCTGCTGACCTGATTGTCATGTAATAATGACCACTGGAAGGTGTATTATTAGCATCGCTATAGTTTTCATCTCTAAATAATGCTTAAAGTTTTCAACTGTCCCTTTCAAGTTTACTAAAAATGTTTATTTAAGACATTTGGTTGCATCAGATTATGTTCCGAACGAAATGACCACGGGCAGCCCCACAACAACGTCATTATGAGAGGATCTTGAATCCAATCTGTGTTCCTCCCTTGATGACAATATCTGTAGTGAATCACTGTGATGATTGCATTAGCCACAGCGATCATCTTACTTTAGCTACTGTTGAGTCGTTTTGTAGGCTTTCTAACAGGTTTCCAAGTGCACTGTCTGTGTGAATGTAAAGGAAAAGGATTTGTTTCCCCACATGGTGTTATGAAGGCCATCCTGGCGATACTAACAGCATTGCCTTCATCATAGTTACGATGATTATGGTAGCGCAAAAACCATTCACGAACCGAATATTGATTGGACTTTTGGGTTAGGAGCGCTTTCGTTAATTTGTTGGCGGCGATAGAAGAAATGACCATGGCTGTAATAAACATGACTAGAGGGGCAACATCTCAAGCAACCATTTGAGCCGCCAACTCACCCTTTTCAGCCGCCAACCCACCCACCCACTTGAGCCGACAAACCCACCCACTTGAGCCGCCATGAACCGCCGACCCACCCACTTAAGCTGGCAAACCCACCTTCTTGAGCTGGCAAACCCACTCTCTTGAGCTGGCAAACCCACCCCCCTCAGTTGGCAAACCCACTTACTTGAGCTGACAAACCCACCCACTTAAGCCGGCGTGGCGCGGTAACGGGTGTACAGCGTGACCGCGCGAGGCGCGGTCATGCAGGACCGACGGGCGGCAGACGCGAGCGCGGCAATGTGGGCGGCGAAGCCAGCCACTGTATGTACCGTCAGGCGGCCAAACTTAGCAGCAACACGCCATCCTAATGTGAGCGGTCTCCCTCCAGGGAGCCATCTTCTTGCATGTGAGGCGAATCATCGTTGAGCTGCGTAGAGACGACGGTTCCCCAGCGAGGGGATTCGGTGTGCCCCGCCCAGCGAATCACCATCTGGCCGGGAAGCAGACAGACCTAGAAAAGACAAGTCGGTCGAGGTCTGACAGAAGCAGACAGACCTAGCAAAGACAGGTCGGTCGAGGTCTGTCAAAAAGGAACCAGGCGTTTTCTGAAAATAACATCCCGATCCAAACCATGTTTCTTAACACAGGAACCCCCCCCCCCCCACCTAAAAAATCCAGCTCGCGCTATTGAAGAGCTCAGAGATGGTGAGCACGACACCTGGACGTTGGGACTTGGCACTTTATTAAAGTCTACGCCATTGAAGTCAATTTCCACTGCTGCTAGATATGTTCATACGGTAGTGGCGGCAAGCTGGCACGTTTCACAAAATCTTCATAGAAGAGTTGAGTGAAAGAGTAACGAATGCTCTGTGTAACGTGTGCATGAAAAGCTCGCCTTGAAGCCTTAATGCCTAAAAACGACTTCAGTGGATGCCAGCTCAGCATGTTACCAGTTATTGAGATTTATGTTTTTTCCACGAGCAAAATTTAAATGATCAACACACCGGATAGCATTGCCACTTAACACTAAGCCGGAACTGGTTGTTCAGAACTTGTCAGCAAAGCGCCATAGAGTTCTGCTTAGAATATTCCAAATCGGAAGATCCCACGTAATGCTGTTGATGGCGCTGCTTCACCCTGGCAAGCTAAAAAGCGTTTGGTGCGGACGGGGCTAACCAAGGGGGGGGGGGAGAACGGCTAGCCTCGTCCGCAGCAGAACCCAATTGCCACTTGTTGTGACAACTTGTATACCAATTTGCATGTAAGCGGGTATAGCTTAAGTTAGTCATGAAAGGACCTTGTCTTTGTGAGACGTTTGTCTCAAGAAAGACCTTTTCTTTGTAGGGCTTTTATGCGAGCATGGCCTGTGTCTGACAATTTGTACAAAAACGTACTGTTGAGTACGTGACTGATATGCATTACACTTGTACCGCGCTGCAGAACCTTTAAGATGATGGGGTGCCTCTTAAGCCCTCAGTATAAACTAAAAACATATGGCATGGATGGAATGGATGGAATTAACTCCCAATGACGTATGGTGCCCTTTGAGATATCATTGCTCGATCATTGACCACTGACCACAACCATTTCCAATTTTCAATTACTGAGCAGAGCACTTCTTCGGTGAAAAACAATGCAATAATTCGACCATAGCAATGATATATTGATGAATACACATAGAACGGCTGCTATAGTACCCGTGCAGTGCAGCACTCTAAATTGGGGACCGCCTTAAGCAGCCCAACACACGAACTTTACACGCTCAATGATACGTCATTACTTGCTGCATGTTAGGCTCCATCCAAAAGTTAACGCAACTTCTCGAGGTTAATCTCTTGAAACAGCTCGTGAAGGGCCAGTTGGGGTGTTTAAGCTGGAGACGAGGGTAGCGGTCAATAACTGTCATTCCACTTAACGGCTTATAAACAACAACGGAGCATTTATGATTTCATCTTAAGCATCTAAACATTGCCGTGAAGGAGCATGGCTTGCTCACGACCTCTGCATGCAGCCAGAACTGGCGACGGTGCGCCATTTTTGCTCTCTGTCAGGTATATTTATACGTATGGGTCTCGACGATATCTGCACGCAGAGACATGAATTCATCGCGTGAGAACGCCAAGAGTATCCCGTAATTGTGTTCCTGGTCACCACTTTTGAGTCATCATGATGTACATTTTCAAGGATGGCTAGTCTGGTCTCTGCTTGCTTGCTTGCTTGCTGCACTGATGCACATTGTTTTAAGATTTTTACAAGTTTCTGGACTTGGGCCCATGCACAGATGTGCTTTACATCTTGTGAGTGCTTGTCTTGTTTTGGACATCATGCTAAGTACATTTTCAAACAGCGATGCAAGCTCCTTTTGTGAATTGGGATGTGTATGTTAAACAATAGTGTCGGTGGTACCCTGTGTCAGAAGTAACTATTCTCGTCAGTGGTACTAGTGGTAGTAGTGGTAACAGCTTGTCCACCTATTATATTCCGTAAATTTACGTCTTTCCTCAATCTCTTAGCTGAGCTCAGCCCAAGGCTATATAACCAGGTAGAGCTGTCTAGTCTAAGAACGAGGCAACACATAACGCCAAGGTTCAGAAAGTTGTCTGCTGTTTACGGCATTTTGATGGCATGATGTGACGCGAGTGGAAGAGTCGAGTGATACCACGACGCTGTGGGGCGTCGTGAAACCACGTGAAATACCGTAAAAAACATGCAATACCGTAGTAAATACCGTAGTGAAAAACCATGCACATTCGTGGAACCCCATAAGACCTTACCTACGCGATATATGGAACAAGTCGTATACAGATCCACATTTAAATTATCCTGGGCAAAATATTTCGGGCTTAAGTTTCAACTTAATTCGCTGTTTTTCATAACACGGGCTGGTGGTAGAGAGGGTTCGATACCAACCCCTGCCGCTTCCAAACTAAGTAAGATAATCTCAAGCGAAATGAAAAGTGGATTGGTCTTACTGAGGTCTCGTGGCTGCCCAAGCAACTTATGTTGCTAAATCAATTATTCATATCGCTGCCAGTCCACGGTCATATTTTGTTAAAATCGAACTTTCAGTTTCACTTGCTGATATGTACAAGCTCATGCCCTGTAGTGCCACGAAACCTAAGCAGTCGTGTTTCGTACTGAACTGTGAGTACGACGATAGCTAGTTTAATGTGTTTTGAGCAAAGCATTTATGATGTAGGGCTTCGTTAACGTACCAGTGTCAGCCCGCTGCTCGCGGTCCGCGGTTTCGTAGGTCGCGCCCGCTGACCGTGCAGTCCGTGGATTACCGTGCAGTGCCCCTAAAAACCACTGCTACTCGGAAGTAGAAATACTAGGGACATCTCCTTTATGACAAAACACGCGCAATACATGCTCCAGAGGCTACCCAAAACTTGACCGCGAATGCACGACATGCCACTGATTGACTTTCCTTGACACCCGGTCACCCGGCATCAGAGCCTCGGTCCGGGCGGCATCAGAGCCTCGGTCCGGGCGGCACCAGAGCCTCGGTCCGGGCGGCACCAGAGCCTCGGTCCGGGCGGTACCAGAGCCTCGGTCCGGGCGGTATCAGAGCCTCGGTCCGGGCGGTATCAGAGCCTCGGTCCGGGCGGCACCAGAGCCTCGGTCCGGGCGGCACCAGAGCCTCGGTCCGGGTGGCACCAGAGCCTCGGTCCGGGCGGCACCAGAGCCTCGGTCCGGGCGGCACCAGAGCCTCGGTCCGGGCGGCACCAGAGCCTCGGTCCGGGCGGCACCAGAGCCTCGGCCCGGGCGGTATCAGAGCCTCGGTCCGGGCGGTATCAGAGCCTCGGTCCGGGTGGCAACCAGAGCCTCGGTCCGGGCGGCATCAGAGCCTCGGTCCGGGCGGCATCAGAGCCTCGGTCCGGGCGGTATCAGAGCCTCGGTCCGGGTGGCACCAGAGCCTCGGTCCGGGCGGCACCAGAGCCTCGGTCCGGGCGGCACCAGAGCCTCGGTCCGGGCGGCACCAGAGCCTCGGTCCGGGCGGCACCAGAGCCTCGGTCCGGGCGGCACCAGAGCCTCGGTCCGGGCGGCATCAGAGCCTCGGCCCGGGCGGCACCAGAGCCTCGGTCCGGGCGGCACCAGAGCCTCGGCCCGGGCGGCATCAGAGCCTCGGTCCGGGCGGTATCAGAGCCTCGGTCCTCGGCCTCGGTCCGCGCGGTACCAGAACAGCAGATGCCACCGGTATCGGGGCCACAGATTTGACGGCGACAAAGCCGCGGATCCAGGTAGCAACATTTCTTTCAATTTTTTAATGGGTTTATTCAAAAACTGTTTTGGTGCTGAGGAATGAGTTCCCCCATTGAATTGCTGTGATAGTGATGCCGATGGTATCATGAGAATGATAGTATTAGTATCGATGTGTTTGCGACCTAGCGGACCAGAAGTTCACTTGCTGCATTTGATTAGCCCAGTTTCCCTTTTTTGCTCAAATGCATTGGGACTCAGAGGAGCATTGAGGAGGCTCATGCCAACATGGGAAGGGGTCAGACCTCTCCCCCGAAAGTACACAAAGTGACAGCCCTGTCCCTATATCAAGGTGGCTTATAGTGATGCCCTTCAAAAGAGATGAAATGACACACACGCGATGAAAACATCAGTCACGCGGCTCACTTCCTACAGAACACTGCTTTATTCCTTCAGATTCCCGCAATGTTTGTAAACGTGAAGTCCTACCACCATACAATATCAACGAAAACATAGAGAGCGAATATATTGTTAGCAGTAACACTGCACACACCTGTCTTTGCTCAAAGTGGCTGTTTAGTACCGAAACACGAGACTGTGTTTTCCTAGCAACGCCTGAAAGCAAAAACAAAAACAAAACAAAAATACTTACCTCAGAAGACGCTAGTTCCTGTCGCTGCTTGGACATATTGTGCTCACTGCTATTGACATCAAAAGTCGCGAACAGCCGCACAGGCGATGACATTACAAAGGTCGGCGGCGATCAGCACACGCACCTGGCTCCTAGCAGTGCTTGCGGGGCTTCCGGTCGAGGTCGCGTGGCTGCCAGTCGCAGCCGCGGGGCCGCCAGTCGCAGCGGTCAGCGCTGGCCCGGCGGCTGGACAGCCGGTCGCTGCGGCCAGCGCCGGTCCTGCCGGCTGGACCGCCAGTCGCAGCGGCCAGCGCCGGTCCCGGCGGCTGGACCGCCAGTCGCAGCGGCCAGCGCTGGTCCCGGCGGCTGGACCGCCATTCGCAGCGGCTAGCGCCGGTCCCGGCGGCTGGACCGCCGGTCTCTGCGGCCAGCGCCGGTTCCGGCGGCTGGACCGTCGGTCTCTGCGGCCAGTGCCGGTCCCGGCGGCTGGACCGTTGGTCTCTGCGGCCAGCGCCGGTCCTGACGGCTGGACCGCCGGTAGCTACGGCTGGGTGACCAGCCCAGGCGCCACAACAGTACGGCCGACCGCGCGCCACTCCGTCCAATCAAACTGACGCAGGGCATTAGCACTAGAACACGTCACGGATTGGCTTTTCAGGATTCGGTTCGGTCTAGTCCTCAATGATGCATGCCTACATGTACGCACACATATGCATAATAAACTATTCTGCAAGCCAAGCCTTTCAACTGTGCCACCAAGGACGACATGCATAGACGAACATGCTAAGTCAAATACGCAATGCACCACAAACGTCACATGACATTTAACGCCGTGTTATATAGAAATCCATGCAACAACCCAGCATTCTGATGAGGCTGAACTGTTCCAGGATTCACTTCCCTCCCAAAACGGTGTGCGAATGGCAGAATGGTGGATCATTTCTTCAAAGTCCCGCTGGAAATTGCCAGCCGCACGCCACCAAAGCATACCCATCATTCAAACTAATGGGCCGTGGAGCAATGAGCTGGCTAAGTAAAGAACTTCCTCTCACTGACGTCATCAAATATGGTGTCGGTGACGTCATACAAGCATTGTATCCAAACTACTGCTATTATCAAGCAGCCGAAGTTGTCACCCTTGGAAAGCTTTAAATTATCACGTTGCCTACCTTCCCCCGCTGAATCCCTTTTAACAGCACTGCTGCTATGTTTCGTTAGCGGAAGCACTGAGTTTCGTTAGTTTAAACGATGTCTCTTTTTGCTGTCATGGTCATTTCTTGTGCCAATGCTGCTCTCACGTACCAAAGCTTAATTTATTCGCTAATTAGTTGCTATAATTCGATGGGAAATCTTCGTAGTCTTAATTTCGTTGATTCGGGAATCGTATTTTCTTCAAACTGACTGACGAATTCGCTCCAAATGTGGCCTTATTTCGTTGTTATGCATTTTACGAGGCTGCATGAAACTAGGCCCAGTACGCGTGGCACATCAGGCGGTTATTTGCCGCAATAAAGCTCACAAAGTCGCAACACAGCTGGTTGCGGCCTTCACTGCTTATGCCAAGAATCCTCCGAACTGATGCTGTCACCTTGAGAGCCTGATGCAGCTGGCAGAAGGCTTATAGTCTCCTTTCTTCCTGCAGCTTGACAAGGAGTCTCGGATGCTCACATTAAGCTCGTGAAGGCGACACACTTGCTCATAGCTTCTCAGACCTCAGTCATTCGTATTGGAAGGAACAGCCTGGTGTTCTCATGAACTGTGTTAGAGCCCAGAGACGTTATATTTGTTTTACCTCTGGAATGGATCATCCAACACGTGCCATACAACTGTTCGAGATTTGCGTGCGCAAGATGAGAATTTCCAGTACCCCTGTTTATCAGGCAACAATATATTGGACTCGCAACGTGACATATCAGTGATGCCCTCCATATTTTGCGTGAAGAAAGCTAAGCAAAATGCTCATGGCCATAATGCCCATATTTGCTATCGGCTGGAATGAATGTGACATTCAAACCTCTTTTGAGCATATGGAATTCACGTACTATAACTTCTACCTTGGTCGCGCTAAAGGGAATGGCCCATGAGCACACAATCATCTGATCACTCGGGTGTACTGAAGATGAGTATGCCTTTGGTTTTTTAAGGATATCTTTCTCTGGAGAGGGAAAGAGAAAGCGAGGGAGAGAGAGAGTGCGAGATCGAGAGTGTGTGAGAGAGATAGTATATATACGTATGAATATACATTGCACGCTATATTTATGATAAGGACGATGTACGGTGTCACGGTGACGACGTCATTTTTGAAGGAGGACGTTGCCGTCGAAATGTGATCAAGGGTGTGCAGTGTCGTACGGGTGAAGGCAGACAGCTTTACGAAGCAGCTATTCTGCACTGGTTAATTGTTAGTGGCCCGCAGACGAGGCGCCCTGAATGCGCTTGTTGGCATGATTGTTCCATTACGTGTCGCTCTTGTCAATCCAGAGGTCTCTGATCTGCATCTGACCAGCCGTTTTAACGCTTTCGGGTAGTCTGCTCAATGCATGTTGCGATGCATGCTCATGCAATGTTGACACAGCACGTCGACTTAAGCTGTTCCAAACGTAAACAGGATGAAGTAGCGTGGTCAAGCACACGGTTGCCCGTCGCAATCCTGATAACAAGTTTAGTGACGTTATCGATGTGTTTGCGCAGAAGATCTGTTACGGGTGTCTATTCGGGTAAAAATCTGAATGTAAATCTGCACTAAGAGCATTATTCTCGTGCAATACCCATAAGAATAGAGATGGATATGTTGGCATTTCGGCTACATGCCTTTATCGAAACGGATATCAGAAGTAGATTCAAAACTACCTGCCGATCTTACTCGATTTTTCAGGTTTTTTTGGAACAGCGAACCACTGTTTTGACAAGCCACCAACATGCAGGGGAAGAAAGAAGGAGCAATTGTCAGACATTACTATGACACAGTGCATATCTTACTAACTGTGCACATTGAACTACGAGAAATACCCGTGTACATGGAAACGAATTCAAGTAAACGGTCATCGCACATCATGCATCTATTTTCATCACTACTGCATGCAAACTACTTCAATCATACAGGCATTTTGCCTGTTTAATTGTAAAAAACCAATGCCTGTGCAACTGAAAAAGTTTGCATACATTGGGGATCCGTGATGCACGATGCCTGTTTACTCGAAAACGTGGACTTGCCCCTTGTCCCTTGTCCCTTGCATGTATAAACGAATCGTGATTCGTGATTCCTTTTTACTTGAATTCGTTACCATGCACACGTATGCTTCGCGTATTTCCATTCTTAGTTAGATATGCACTGTGCCATATTAATGGTTGGTAATTGCTCTTTTAATCCCCTAAATGCTGGTAACCTGTCAAAACTGAGCCTCGCTGTTAAAAAAAAATTGAGCAGAATCGGCAGGCAATTTTAAATTTACTTCTGACATTCGTTTCCATATAGACATGCAGCCGAAATATCATATATATCGCTCTATTGTTCATGGACATTCTACGAGGAATAAGGCTATTAGTACAGTCTTAGTTATATGCGTAATGTTTCTCCCAAATGCACTTAACAACTTACGTAGAATCGGACGTGTCAAGGACTAGGGCTTCGATTAGAGATGTCAATGTTCGTCTGTGTACGATGTGTTTCAACTGATAGGTGGCGTTGAAAGCAGAGATGTGTATTTGAGAAGAAAGGTTTAAACTCGAGAATGACGAAGCCGATGCAACAAACCGATATTTGCTATACTCATTGGCAGTCGACAGAAAAGAATTAAAAAAGCTAATTGACTTCCATTGATCCTTTTGTTGATACGAGTGCATGCAGCCTACAAAAGCATAACAAATTATGTAACTCTCATAATTTGACATGAGAAATGACGCGCAATGGTGATAATGATGATGTTAAGCGGCTTATGGGTATGTTGGCTTCTGAGGCCATTTCGCGCTCGACCACGTAAGGGTGTGTGTAGACTATGAAGGCCATATACAAGGGTGTGTGTAGACTATGACGGCCATACGTAAAGGTGTGTGTAGACTATGACGGCCATATGCAAGGCGCATGGTCTCTCTGTTGGCCCCAAAAGTCTGAGCCGTCGCTCTCGCCACACTGCTAGACGCATCCCTTCTTCCCTACTTTTGCGGAGCCGTTCCTCTCAACGCGTTGCTGGACGCATCCCTTCATTCAGAGTTCGTTCCTCTCGCCACGTTGCTGGAAGTATTTCTCCGCCCAGAGTTTGGCGGAGATGGCCCAGTATCCTGGCTTCCTCTCTCGCACGTCAGTAAAACCCATCCTACCCAGCGAGGAATTGTGTCTAATTAAAATATCAAGACCACGTCGGCACAAGATATTCTTTCAAAATGGTAAATACGGTGTCTAACTTATTAGACAACTGTCGGCATACATCAAAACGATAACTGTTCACATGAGAGAGAGAGAGAGAGAGAGAGAGAGAGAGAGAGAGAGAGAGAGAGAGAGAGAGAGAGAGAGAGAGAGAGAGAGGAGAAGAGAGAGAGAGAGAGGGGGGGGGGAGGTGAGAGAGAGGGAGAGAGAGAGGGAGAGAAGTGGATATACACGTATGTATATACGTACACATGTATGTATGTATGTGTAGATATATACATAAAAACATTTGGTATCGTCCAGATGAATGGCAAACGCAAACGTGAGTATTGCAGGGAATGATCCACATTCAAAGATATTGAAGCAAGCATCAGGCATGATGAAATAAGCTCACTTAAAATCGTTCGTATAAGTGGAATAGACCACTCTAGACGACACAGTTCCCCTGTTTGATAAAGATGATCGTCAATTCGTATTGTTTGATTGCATCATCGTACCTTGCACAACACTTATTGAGAGCTAACTGACGGCCGTTTTATCTGGAAGTCGCGTTTATGAACGCCAGATGTGAACGACTCGGCAATTATATTTGCATCGGCCTTGATCGCCGCATGGCCAATAGAATGACAGGATTTGAATGCCGTTATCATTGCGTCATGGATGCTTGAGTGATCTTGAAAAAGTCTGCACGGAATAGTCTGTGTATCTTCGCGGCGTATAGCTTAGAACCTAGGGGGGGGGGGGGGGAGTTTAGTTGTAAAGAAGGGCAGGGTCGTGGACTACACCGAACGATATTCACGATGGCCATTTCAGTTCAAAGTCCCTTACAACTGTGGAACGCTCCCTTTAAGTGGGCCATCAGTCATGACCGTGTTCGTTACTCGGCTTCTAAAAGTACGCCGAATCGCATGCTTGAAGTGCTATGTGTACATATGGGTGTGACGTTAAGCATGCGAGACAGCGTCTTTTTAGAGGCCGAGCAGCGAGCACGGTTATAACCGGTGATCCATTTAATGCCTACGCTTGCGCTTGCCATTCGTCCGGACAATGCGGAATTGGCATGACGTCAGTGATAAACACTGAACGACTTCCGGGTTGGGCGAACTCATGAATACCTATATAGAATGGGTAGTGGCTGGTGTTCTGGACAGGTTTGGATGAAATTACTGGAATGAGCAGGAATGCAGGTAAAACTTTTTTCGAAATGTGGGGTAAATTCTCCAACATACACAACACTTGCGTTCCTCTAGCCAACAGTGTGAAGGGGTGACTTTGGATATAAAGTGTCCTGAAATTCTTCCAAAATTTAGAGCCAATATAACAAAAGGGTGTGTAACGGGTGGGTGCAACTGATTATGAATGAGTGGCGGGTGAATATAGGCAAAGCCCTGTGACCAACGGGTGAACATGAGCACAATCCTGTGAGTAGCGGGTGTATTAGGCAGAGGAAGTCTTACCCGTGGTCGTCTCTAGTAAATGTCCTTTGTGTGGTTTCTCGTACGCGTAGCCTGCGGCCAACGGCTGCTGTGTATGCGTTAGTCAGCTGACGGGCCTCAAAATTGCTATCACTGACAAGGCAACAATACAAATCGGCACTTCATTGCAAAGAAAGTAGTAATTTTTCCGCACGTTTACTTCTGGGATGATTGTCTACCCGTCCTCAAGCCTGCTTTGGCTGCTAAATAATTTACCACTTTGCTGCGGTACGTTCAATGCTTTTGCTAGTAGCAGGATTTGAATAAATATCGAAACTTAAAAATCTAGGTACAAGCGTAAGACTAAATAGACTGACAACACGTAATGTGGATTCACCATCAAATATATTTTACGCCTGTGGCGCGATGAAAATGAAAAACTGAGCTGTGTCCCCATCGCTGCAAAATTCTGCACACGCTCCTGGTTTTTGCACGTGAGCATCTTAAGCTCTGAAGGAAACAGTGATTCCACAGCCAGGCAACCACGCCACAAAGAACCCTCAAATATTTCAAATATTTCCAACAAATATTTATCCAACAAATACAACTCCAACAAATCCAACAAATATTTCACGCGCCGTTAAACATAACATTCATGAAGTTGCTGGCGCCCCTTGGACAACACAAATCAGGTGGCAAAAGGTTTTCGCGACACCGCAGCGTGCGTTTTCCGCCTGCGACACCTGCAGATGCATCACAAATCCCTTCGGTATCGCCTTTGTAAATTCCAATGCAGCACAGCCCTGTCACACATGCATCGTAAAATCCTTTACTGCATCGGTCCTTGCCAAGAGCCCAGAAAAGAGCGGACCGTTAGTGGGGACTTCCGCTCCCTGGAGATTCACTGACGCCGCGGTGGCCGAACCACAGAGACACGTCGGGCTCAGTCAGAACCTCTCTGGCTCCAACAACAGACGCATTAAGCACAACTGAAAACGCGGGTGCAAATTTAGGGGCATGGACTATCTTAACACGCGCTCAGGTAGGGGGTCAAATTGACCCTCCACCACCCCCGAAGGCTTTGCCCGCAATAGTCTGCGAACCAAAACCGCGCCAAATTTTGCATAGCTGTAGACAAATGAATAGTGGATCGTTTGTCATCAGAAATTTATATGTACCTTGTACGATCACTAACCTATGACAGGTCAAAGCCAGGCCATGGCTTCAGCGAAGGCAATTTCTAGGGAATCGTTTAATCTGATCTAACAACGGAGTGCTAGACGAAGCCAGACATTTCTGAGATACTTTTTTAGGCAACAGAACAATTGAATAAATAAATGAAATTGACCTAAGGGCAGGTATGAAGGTCAGATTAAGGTTAAAACCAACCTGTTGTATTACTCTAGCGCTTGCTGTATGGGGTAGTTCGTGGTGCTCATTTCGAATTTGTTGATAACAGGAACCGCGTTATACACCTTACATAGACTTCTTAAAAGTCAGGATAGGTCACTGACCTAGAATGACCCAGGTCAACATTTTGTTTTTGAGGAACATACTGCCTAGTGTAATCTTGGTCGCTTAATGCCAATGCAATGCCAAATGCAAAACTTAAGGCGGTGTCGTATAATTTGTTCGCCATGACCTTCAAAATGTCAAACAAGGTCACTGATCTTAAATGAGCATGTGATCTCTTGCTTAGAACACTTATCTAGGTTCTTGGGCGTCTTTGGAGACCAACCTGGAATCTGACCTTGTTTGGCATTATTTGACCCAAGGGTCATGACCTAGGAACCTCAAACTTTGACCTAAGTGAGCTCTCGTACAGATCAATACACCCTGTGCATTTGGTGTTTCTAGCTCTCTTAATTCCTGAGATCTCAGGCGGTTAAATTGCCCCCCCCCCCCCCCCCCGCCTTCGGAGCGAAGGGCATCCAACCGGCCGCCCGGGTTCGTGTTAAGCCAGAGATGGCACTGATGTGTTGATGGCTGGCGCAAAGGGCATCCAACCGGCCACCCGGGTTCGTGTTAAACCAGAGATGGCACTGATGTGTTGGTGGCTGGCGTCAAAGGGTATCCAACCGGCCACCCGGGTTCGTGTTAAACCAGAGATGGCACTGATGTGTTGGTAGCCGGCGTTACCCTTTCCTCAATTGCCGCGGTAACCGCCGCAGTTCTCAGGTGCTGAGCGGCACAGCCTAACTCTTGCGATGGGGTTTATTCCTGTCTATATGGTGCGAAAGGAATTTTTCGAAACGATTCATTTTTCGTGACGAAAAATGAATCGAAAGTTTCGTCCGGCAATCCGTCAAGGTTTTTGAATGGTAGCAAGAGTATTGATCCAATCCTGGAGCAACTGGGTGAGTGATAGGCAGCAATACCTGGAAGAGCAGACTTGAGACAGCGGCAATTAAACTTGGGACAACTGGCCCTACCACAACACCAGCAGGACGATCAAAGCAGGGCAGCTCCCCAGTGACAGTTGAACCAGAGACAACTAAGCCGTAACTCCATGGCTCCAGAATCTCGTTAACTTCAGCACCGCTATTCAAATTATGGGAGCCACGCGACCATATCGCAATGGTTGTGTGGCGGTAGCTTTTTTAAATACACAACGGCGTCCGCCAGCGCTGAGTTACGTGACGTGGTCTTCCAGTAGGTAGCAACTGAACTTAAATTCCGCTCGGGGATTGCCGTGGCGGGCTGGCCAGCAGACCATCACGTAACTCCACTAGGCCAGCAGACCATCACGTAACTCCACTAGGCCAGTAGACCATCACGTGACTCCACTAGGTCATTTCCCAATATCGTCCTTGGTCCGCCTTATTATTTGGGAAGGATCATTTTATTACAAATTATACATTAAGGTTATTCGGAAAGGGAAGGCCTAGTTTGCTTTGCTTCGTTATACGATGCCCGATGCAGACTTGTCGACTGCGAACTCAACGGGGTCGAG
Source organism: Pollicipes pollicipes (assembly GCF_011947565.3). NCBI lineage: Eukaryota > Metazoa > Arthropoda > Thecostraca > Pollicipedomorpha > Pollicipedidae > Pollicipes > Pollicipes pollicipes. Next base: position 25,248,979 of record NW_023596576.1, on the reverse strand, counting down.
GTGACATTTGATAACCAAATGGAACATGACTGTATCCCGGCCGAGCCCTGTCACCTCAATCACTTGGCACGTTCGTAACGGAAAGCGACAGCCCTCTGAGCATGTGTCTCAAGCTCCACGCCTGCCTCTGTTCGGCACCACTTGCAGTGTGGTATCTGCGGGCAAAAAAATGTTTGCCGAGGTGGCCAGCTGGTTCAGTTGTCACTGGGGCAGCCGTCAATTATCTCGCTGTTCTCGTTCAGTTCTCACTAAGCCTGTTGTCCTGATTTAGCTGTCACTGGATCAGTTTGTCTCGGCTTAGTTCTCCCTGGCTGGGCTGTAGTTGACTCAGTTGTCCCTGGCTCAGCTGTCGTTGACTCAGTTCTCCCCGGCTCAGCTGGTGTTGACTCAGTTGTCCCTGGCTCAGCTGTCGTTGACTCAGTTGTCCCTGGCTCAGCTGGTGTTGACTCAGTTGTCCTTGGTTCAGCTGTCGTTGACTCAGTTGTCCTGGCGCATTTGCCCTGTCTCGGTTGCCCTGGTTTAGCTAGCACTGGTCCAATCGTCATGGAACGTTTTCAAACATTCTTCACTTCACAAGATAAGAAAAGGGCATGTAGACGCGGCTGGGACCAGGATGGCATCGATGCCTTTGTCTATATCTCCTCTTTATCATCCGCCTTCTACGCACCGGTGCTGGCTGCGTGTTTCGCTTAAAAATGTCTTAACATCCCCAAATAGCCGTGGGCAGGTGATTTCCAGAGCAGGCTGGAAGTTTTCAGGGAAGAGTAGGCTGGAAGTTTTCAGGGAAGCAGGTCTGTTTCACTGACAATCCCCAGATGTTTCGCGGGCACTCCAACACCATTTTGTAAGCCTGTTCTCCGCGTTTCCCAGTTGTTATCAGGCTGCTGTATCATTTTCAGCGGTCTCCAGCCACTGTCAGCAAACATCAGTTCGTCTTCTGAGCGATCTCAATCCTTTTTACTCAGTTCCCCAACCGCTCTCCAGCTGCCCCCGGCCGTTCCTTCGCTGCTTCTGAACCGTCTCAATGCCGTTCTTCAGTTACCTATGCTCTATCTCGTTGCTCCCACTTGCTCTTCAAACAAGTTCTATTTCGACCACCCTCCCCGGAATATTTTACAATCTGGCCGTTCTGGAAATCTCCGGCCGTTCTTCAGCCGTTCTCCGGCGGTAACGTCGCGGACCGGGTCCACGGCTGTCGATGGACGCAAGCTGCTGGAACCCGATTATTCTGACGGAGCTGGCTTTGCCGCGTATCACCGCATAATTTTAACTTGCTAGATACCCAGATGGAATTTTAATATGAAAATCACTCGGAAGGCCCGGCGGCAGCGGACCAAGTGGCACTTAATAAGCAGCGAGCTGGAAAAGTGTCTGCCTTTGTCCACACCGCCGTAGCAACTGGCTCACCACTGTTCCGCGGCGAGTGATGGCCAAGCTCAGCATAGTGCAGCGTGTGGAAGCTCGTTCCCCGACGGGAATTCCCGAGGTGTTGTGGGGGAATGTGAGACGTGTGGCAACGAGTGTTATGCATGCCGAGTTCTTAACTTTGAGTTGAGATTCCTTCGTGTCTCAGCTATGTTTGTCGTTGGAGCAAACTACTCAAATCAACTACATTAACATCGTCGGGTATGGTTGTTAGCGCGCGTGTATTAAAAATAGATTACCAAGCCCCTCAAATGCGAAATGGCTCTACAATTTGGCGCACTGATCAAACATAGCTCAGGGCCGCTTCGGGAGGAGCGCGAAGTTGCGCAGCTGATAGTTCTCGGAAGGTGAGCACCAGCGTGCGAGTGCCTCTCATGGAACCGTCCGCGACCCCACCAAATTAATTGCACCATCGAGTCGGTCGTTGTTTGCCCAGTCGGCCCTTTCCCGTCGCGGCCGTCGGCCGCGTGCGTCTTCCTCCCACGACAGTCGGCCGACGGACGTCGATACAGGCGCCGTGTTTGCCGGCGGCACACAGCCGGCGTGGTGCCGGATGCCCACCCCGCCGGCGGCACACAGCCGGCGCGGTGCCGGATGCCCTCCCCGCCGGCGGCACACAGCCGGCGTGGTGCCGGATGCCCTCCCTGCCGGCGGCACACAGCCGGCGTGGTGCCGCATGCCCTCCCCGCCGGCGGCACACAGCAGGTGTGGTGCCGCATGCCCTCCCCGCCGGCGGCACACGGCCGGCGTGGTGCCGCATGCCCGCCCCGCCGGCGGCACACAGCAGGTGTGGTGCCGCATGCCCTCCCCGCCGGCGGCACACAGCAGGTGTGGTGCCGGATGCCCTCCCCGCCGGCGGCACACAGCAGGTGTGGTGCCGCATGCCCTCCCCGCCGGCGGCACACAGCAGGTGTGGTGCCGCATGCCCTCCCCGCCGGCGGCACACAGCAGGTGTGGTGCCGCATGCCCTCCCCGCCGGCGGCACACAGCAGGTGTGGTGCCGCATGCCCTCCCCGCTGGCGGCACACAGCAGGTGTGGTGCCGCATGCCCTCCCCGCCGGCGGCACACAGCAGGTGTGGTGCCGCATGCCCTCCCCGCCGGCCTCCTCTGGGTCCGCGGTGCGCCGCTGCCGATCGGCCGCCATAGCCCGCAGGCGGTCACGGCCAGCCGCCGTTGACGTCAGGGCTGGCGAACTGTTGATGTCTTGGCTTCGAACACCAGGTCGCAGCCGTTTTTGCCGCATGGCTGGCGAGGCACATCAATCCACGAGCGAGTGGAAGAGAGGCAGGGGGTGAATTCTATAAATGTCTGCACCATCCGATGATGTGCAGATTTCAAGTAGGCCAACCCGTATCTTCCTAATGTAATTCAATGGTTATCACTGACGGTTCGCCAAGTCTCCAAGCAAAGGCATGCAGCAATAAACGTCAAACGTGCCTTATCTCCAGCTGTCCTTGCGCCAGAGCCGACACGACTGCGACATGAGCGTGCCCGGCGGTCCTCGGGCAGTCTTGCGTGTCCGTTAATGTCGAACTTCCGGGTATCCAACAGTCGGAAATGTCGGAGCACGTCGGCCGAAGGTACACTGTAGGAACACTGTAGCAGCGTGCTACGCAGGCGGAAGCACACCAAGCAGAGCCGTCGGCTGCTGCCCCCTCCCCCCTCCCCACCAAATACACACATGCTCGCTGCGCCGCTGATCAGGCCCCGGGAGTGCGGCCTGCCCGCCGCGACCGCGGCTCTCGGTCGCGACCGTCAAATCTCGGCGCGGCGCCGGCAGCTCGCCCCGACGGCATCGATTAAGTGTCGGCGGCGGTCCGCCGTCACCGAGACTGGGGCCCGGCTGCAAGGGCGCCGGCACCAGTCGCCCGCGCCGTGGCTGGCCGTGTTTGGGAGTGGTTGTCGTGCAACGGTCGACGCGGCCATTCACGGCGTGAAAGGTCGACAGCTGCATCCTGACGACGATAGAAAAGCTGTCACTTGGAAAAATTGCACCCCGCGCCTTGCTTTCACCGTGACTGAATAATGATTCCACAAGTGATCGCTGACGGTTCAAAGGAACTGTTGTTTTGTTAACAGTTTGGGGCACTAGTCAGGACTTTCCAGCAGGCAAAGTACGTTGGTTAAAGATCAATGAGGACGATTATGTGAATTCAGTACCAGCCTAACGAATCGTTAAAATGCCCCCGTCATCAAATATGGCGGTTTATGACATAAACTGCCGTCAAACGGTTTTAATAGCTTATCCCTGTCTTAGTAGAATTCTCTTGTGCAGCAGACGGGTATTTAACAGCTATTCGGAGATGTGTGCAATCTGGACCAAACTGCGTTGGGTGTTGATTACTTTTGAGGCTAAGGAAGCAGCTGCCAATGCCATTATGACCTAGAAAGGTCCGAAAATCTGCTCATGCTGAAATCTGGTGCGTGGAATGCGTGCACATAAACCTCAAAAGTTCACTTGAAGATTACTCCGGAACGAAAAAAAATTACGGCGTATGAATCGGTTTCCATGATTCTCTGCAAAGCTACACACATGTATTTTAGGCAGAATTCGTTCCAGCGATGCTAAATGAATGTAGTCTTACGTCAAGAGGGGAGATCCAGATCCAGCCATGCAGGTCCGGTCCGAAAAGTCCAGGTCCGGTCTGTACATGTAGCATGGCGAAAATGACTAGTTGTTTCCGCCTGCTGTTTGCAGAATAGCATGGTGAGACCGCACTGTGTAGGTCTTGGCGCCTCTGTAGTGTTTGCGGGGCAAAATAAGGTAGATTTGACCCCAACACAAACATTGTAAGCTCCTTTTGATGAGAAAATGGGTCAATGTGGTTTTATGTGCTTTCGGCAGCAAGCGGAGTGAACAAGTAAGACGCGAATATGCTTTGCCATTGCTTTATTATTTCAAAATAGCAAATTTATTAAGGTGAACTTTGAATTTCGGTGGAAAACGCTTGCGTGTGCCACTCGCACGTGTCATATGAATCAAATTACAGTTATCGTCCCTTGTACGAGCAGCGACAAAGTGGTTAGATGTCTATATATATATATATATATATATATATATATACCATTATCTTTTGGAAGGGTGTATTTATGACCTCGGTAACAAGCATCGGTGGCTGGCTCAGCTCTGCTGGCGCAAAGCGTATTCGTTATAAGAAGACACTGTAAGAAACCTTGTAGTAAAATTTGCCCTTTTCACCTTTTGCCGAGACACATTTGCCAGCCAAACATTTAAGACATGACCTATTCATTTTTTATTGTTTTACCCTTCACATATATTAAGGTGACAATTGGGCTATTCGACAACCATGCACACAATTACGCCGGATAACGCATCTTTTTGCTCGCTTAAAACTTCTGATTCATTTCAGTCCCAATACTCCAAGTGATGGCTAATTCCAATTTGGATACTCCATGAGATAACGGAACATGACAAACACTACATCATTATCAACCTCTGGACAAACGCTTCGGCACAATGCGTGTCATACTTGGTGACGTCGCTGACTTCTGAAAGCTACCGGAACTGACTTTTTCGTCCATAATGGAAAGGCGCGGAACCCTGCTTCCATCACTGCTTTGCAATCAGAATGTGGCGAATGACGGGCAAATGATATGCGCAGCGATCATTTCCATTCTGGGGAATGACTGACAAATGATAGAAGAAACAATTATTCCTATCCTATCATTTGCCAGTCATTGGCAGACAGACAAGACCGAATGTGTTGACAGACCCCGTCGCACCATCGACAAAGCTCGTGCTGAAGCCGACCCACTGCAGCCTTCTGCCGCAATTGATCGCGCTGGCCGGCCGGCCGTGGGCCGCGCTGCCCGGCCGCAGACGCCCACGGCGTTCGTCAGGTCCGCTCGCGGATAGACGAGCGGGCGGCTCTTTTGTGCGGGCTGCGCGGCTTTGATCCGCCGACCGCCGCGGATGAATGCCAACCGGAGGCACCGCGCCGCTGGCCGGCCTGTTTTGCCCAGCAGACAAAGGCGGCCGGCCAGCGACGGCGCCAGGTGCCCGGGGGCGCCGTCACTCGCCAATCAATGCGCCGGCGCCGGAGGCAAACAGCGCCCCCATTTATCTATACCCTTCCCTCCCTGCGCCCGACCCGGCAGCGTCCGGTAAAAGGCTGCGGCGCACCCGTCGCGCAGCGGGGCGAGATCACCACGCCGACCGGCTGCGCCGGCTGGTAGCCTGCCTGCCCGCGATGACTGTTGGCTGGGCTTGGCCCACACACTGTTCACCGCCTGCCGCCTCATTGCCCACGTTCGCCTGCCGCCAGCTTATCCGCCGCCGTGTATCGGCCGTAGATGGCTAGCCGGCACCAATAACATGTTTCCGTGCTGGCGGCTCAATGCCGGTCTGATTTTGCGTCGGAATGAGGTGTTGTGACATTTGTGGTGCCGTATCAAGAACTTTGGCTGTTGTTGGATGCAGGCAACGGTGCGAGTTCGTGGACTTTGCGGCGTTGATGACTTGAATGAGGAAGTTTGGCGAGCTTATTGCTCGGTCGCGCTTCCGTTCGCTACCGGATGTTTTTTTCCGGCCCACCCTACCACTGGGTCGCATTATCATTATGTTGCTTTTCATTTTGGGGCGACAGAAAACTAACGATGAGTGGAAAAGCTAGTAACAGGCGTAGTTGAGAAAAAAATATGCATTGCTACACCTGCAGAGTCTTCAGCAGCACCCAGGCATTTCAGGAGTCTTCAGCAGTACCCGGGCGTGTCGGAATTCTTCAGCAGCCCTCGGACGTAGCAGGAGTGGTTAGCGGCCCCGGACGTAGCAGGAGTCTTCAGCAGCCCTCGGACATAGCAGGAGTCTTCAGCGGCCCTCGGGCATGTCAGAATTCTTCAGTAGCCCTAGGCGCGGCAGGAGCAGCGCCTTGGCGAAGTGGGAGAGGGCCATCTGAGCGAGAGGAGCGCCGGACCCTCCCGGGACCGCTCCCGCTGAGACGCTCCTCCCAGTGCACGGCGAAATGCTCAGTTGGAGCGCGCTCGACTTCCATGCAGCAGGCGCGGGTTCGGTTCTCGGCTTACCCCCCGGCCGCTGGGCGCCATAAAAAGGTTGCACGCACCTCGTGGTCACCATTCCATCGACTCTATCACTAAAAACCATGCTTTTCCACATCTGGAACACTAGTATTGGCCGGCGCCATAGAAAGCTAACAATAAATCGATGGTTTCGTCCGTCTGAAATATATCACGACGCATCGACTGGGGATAAGCTACCTCGCTCAATCTGGGTGCTATTTAGTATTGAGAGTATTCGTCGGCAACTTGGTCAGACTCCTCTGCGTTGGATGTCAGATGTACGTATACCAGAATATGGGAGATGTAAGTGAAATATGTTAATGTCGCGATTCTATTTGTTAACGGCTCGCGGGCTCGCAAGTGCCTGATGCTGCGAAAAAATAACCCAAAGAACACCTCCACGACACGCTTTTTCGAAATCAGATATGATATCGTAGCTTTCTTCCAGAGAAAGGCAATTTTTTTAAATTTTTACATGTCGGCAATTTCGAAGAAGCATTATACAATTATTGACGGTACGCATTTGGTTTTCATATCAGTTTATTTAATACACAACTACGGCAAAATGTTAAAGTTATTCGGTATTAGGACGGGATTAACGATATATAGGTATCCTGCTTTATATCCATGTGAACTCTAATAGTAACCTCACATACTTAAGCGGCAACGTTACTTTGACCTTTACATAAGTCAGTGTCATCACACCCACAAACCTTTTCACATTATTTTGATGCATCATTACAAGCAAGAAAATCACTGGTCACTCATTGAGTTTCAAATCTGTGAACAATTTATGAATCATGGGAACTATGACGATCTGGCTGTTTTGGCCAACCACCCTTTTCTTGCTTCTACGTCGCGAGCTTTCGCCAACCCCCTCAAATCGGTGCTGCCGACATTTTCGGTCGTTTTTGGACACCAGATTTTGAATTTTTTATTGCAATATGCCACAATTTGGTATAATCAAGGATGACCGAGGGAGGTCACTTTTTAGGTCACTTTTTACCTTTTAACTCCACCCAGATGGTCTTATGATACAACTATATGCTTATGCTGTTAATGTTTACGTGACTAGTTCACAATTTGATCCCAGCCAATACGGATGTGCATGAGAGCATTCTGTGCAAAAATGAGCCGATTTGGCTGTGAGACCAAAAATCAGCCGATTTCTTAAGTGATTTATAGAGCCATGATATGCTATATTCACTGGTTGTCTAATGCTTCCAATGCTTGTTTTTTAAGCACTTCGAAGCTATTCCTAAAGTGTCAAGATGCATCGGCCACGATCCCACAAATTATATCCATTATGACGGGAATAAAATTGTTTCGGGCGCTTCTTGTCACCCTGAAAGCCAAAGAAGAATAGCGCCATTGTTTTTGTTTGTTTTGTTTTTTGTTAAACACTTATTGACAAGGATGTTCTACAAAGTAATCATAAATATGTCCTAATGATGAGAAGATTTTCTCCCAAGTTAAAAGCAGTAAACCCGATGATACAAAGAGCAACAGAACCTACAGCACACAAAGCTAAGTACTGGAATGTCCACTGGCCAATCAATGACCTTTAGTAAATGTAAATTGAGAATGCTTTGGTGAATATATAGAGATCCGGAATGCTCCACCTGCACGGCAACTACATCTTCACAGAGAGCACAACTTGCTTTTATGCAACAAAAAAACGAGTACTTTCGAAGGCATACAGCTTCCACGGCATGTACTCATACCGGGGAGGAAATGACTTTTGGATGACAATATCCAAAGGAGAAAAAAAACAATGCTCGATGCTTTTGTTAGCTCACCAGACGCCAGACATACTTCTTGATCTTGCAAAAACATGTCCGCGATGCTTCATTTTTCCATAATCCTTAAGCAAACTACAGTGTTAGCATGCCGACATGCATGTCTAATATGCTGCATGACCGCACAAGGCGCCACATTTTGAGATACTGGCGGTCGTACAACCTAAAGACCCCCATGTACTGCCGGATACTTCGTCAATGAAAATGTGAATTATTGGTGCAATACGCCAACATTTGTTGAAATTAACAATGAATGGGTCAAAGTACGGCAATTTGATAGCATCACTGCCAACGAACTGAACAAGGAGGAAATAAACAGGTATTCATTGCGGGGTGCACTGCGTGCCACTTCTGCATTAAATGCCGACGTGTGCGAGGTAGCTTTGGCCAAAGTGGGCGTGCCATCGTGGCATTGCTGATGGATGACTGGACGATTTGGTGGACGAAGGGACGTTCTCAACGCTATTTTTTCTCAAAGATTCCGGTCTGAGGTCGCTCAACGGATAACTGTGCTGTGCTCTGGTGCTGTAATTGTTTACGTGCTCGTAGTACGGCCTGTTTCCAATGTGGCCCACTGATATGTTTGTACAATGATTGCTGTGGAGAAAAGATGGCATGCTAATAAAACGTCGAGTCAGGCGTGGTATGGGGTAGGTAAGCCGTGCTTTAACACATGGTAGTGTGTTTGAATCGTCTGGCATAATACAGCTTATAATATTGTAATATAATATAATAAATTGAGGAACTTGAAAATGATTCTGTTCATTTCAATTCATGGTGTGGAATGCAAGTTCAAAATGACGCTGACGACTCTCAGCTTTTGTCCTGTACTTGGCAATAATCGTTTAATTGGAACTTAGTATTTGTTTCATGTTTGAAACGTCTCTGGTCAGCGTCTCTGGCCACCACTTTATCAGTGGTGTTGCCTACAACGGTAAGATTTGTTATAGCCACATGATATCTGTTTAACTTTGACTACGATATGTGAGGATGTACACACCATGGTGCCTCATTTTATCAATCTTGTGAGTAATCAGCTCATAAGATTCAACACATGCACTTAGGCCCCACAACCACCTGATAGCAGTTGAAGTTGCCTATTGCTCACTCATTCATATAATTTTTGATAGCTTGTAATGCTTCGAAACCTAAAATATTTCAAATCATCTTTTTTATAAAAAACAACCGAAATTTTAACCAATGGCCGACCAATACCGAATCGAGTTTGCATCGGTTCTTCGTTTGTGTGTCAGAGATAAATGAGCCCAAAGCCGCTACTAATGTCAGTCGAATGTCAGGTTCCAAACAGATGACTATTGCTGGGCATTCCTACCATTGAACAAGATCTGGGAGGATTAAGTGCCATCCGAAATTGGCATTCAACACCCTGGTTTAAAATGGTTAAAAATTATCGCACTCCCCAGATTATGTTAAGTTATAATACGAGGAGCTTACCAAAATAAAGTTTATGATTATTGCTTATAGCTTGGAAGTAAAATCTTGACAGTTGAAACCATCGTACAGGATAACCAACATCTTTCAGTTTTCACACCATATGAAAGTCACGCAACAAAGGCAGGTCAAACGGTATGTCCTAACACCGCCAGAACAACCAACAAAGCTTTACTGTTAGTTGAAGATCATTGCCCACAACTTAGAAGCGAGTGCCTGATAAGTAAAACTATGCCCTGGATGATCCACATGTTTGCAATAAAAAACGTTAAAGGTCACACACCACAGGCATTTCAAACAGTCAGCGTGTACTGATGCCACAACTACATGTAATAAAGCTTACGTTTAGTTGCAGATACTTGCCTAGCATTTACAAATTGGAACCTGACAGTTAAAACCATGTGCTCATCATTGCAGAATAGTAGGGGTATCTAATGTGAGTGGTGCACAGAAGCAACCACCACTAGGATCTTGCAATAACCCACTAGATTTCAAGGTAGTAGAAAGACAGAGAGAAATCGAATTAGCGAATCATCAGGGTCTCGCTAAAATGTCGTCGCAGTTGCACCTGCCGGAGTTGGAGCAGATTTTCTTTATAAAAACTTGTTTTTCCTCTGACCCAGATGTGGCGAACGGGAAAGACAAAATGGGTTGAACCCCGTGATTTTAAAAACATAGATATACGTGGGCAGGTACGGAACGAGCACGACTGGCCCCTCAGACGAGTACAGACCGAGCGCGGCGGTCTGCACTACAACAGACAACAGACCCGCCACACTGCAGCCACGCTGCTCAGCTGTGGCACTCACTTCAGACTTGCCACGCTCGCCACATACTTCCACTGCGGTGGCACGACCGCGGGGTATGAAGCCGTATGAAATAAAAGTCAATTGAGCTGGCTTGCCGCATAAGGTTGCCACGCCCATCATCATGCCCGTGTTTAAAGGGAGTGCTCCACATTTGTTTTCAAAAAGGGGTCTTCAACTAAAACAGTCATCTTAAAGATCATTCTGTTCACCGTCCTGCCCTTCTCAAAATTTAAACCCCGGTAGTTTCTGAGCTACGCACCCGCGAAAAAAAATGTGCAAGCTATTTCGGGCCCAATATTTCAATGTCATTCAGTCATGCGTGACGCAATAGAAATGTCATTCAAATCATGCCACCCTACTGGCCATGCGGTGTTCAAGACAAACAAGAATATCATCGTCGAGCCGTTCACATCTGGCGTTCGCGAGCAAGATTTTCAGATGTAAAGGCCGTCAATTGGCTCTCGATGAATGTTGTATAAGGTACGGTTGGGTAATTAAACAATAATGTATTTAGAAGCCTGTTTACTCAAAAAAAATACTGTGTTGTCTAGAACAGTCTTTTCCGCTTAAAAGTGTGCCAGTAGTTATAAGTGAGCCTAGTTCGTCACATCTGATGCTTGCTTCGATATCCTCCAGTATAGAATGTTCGCTTTACGTTGTACCTTTTCGGTTCGCTAGTCACATAGTCTGTCATTAGCAGCGTGCTCATTGTGGGTACGAAGACAGCCTGATGGTCCTGCCGCAAATAAGTGTCGCTTATACGTCTTCACTATTCATGTTATTGCTTTGGAGGCTTGCCGCATATGTTTGCAAATCACAGCCTCATATTCGTCATAAATTATACACAATCGGCTCGCTGTTCACATGCACCTTCCTCTATCCACTTTTTTCATTACATGTTAGAATATTGTGATGTTCCTGTTGCCTCTCAGCATTGCGTCCAGTATTTAACGCCCCGCCGCGCCCGTCTTGGCACCGGTGACGTCCAGCTAACTTTGAGCGGGGATGACGCGAGAATCACCGAAAGGTTTTACCTATATGGTACTGCCTTGGAACATTTCCCTTCAACCTCGGCCTACCTACACATGAGGTGCACTAAACCGCGCCCGACTGAGGGACGGCTGCCATGTACAACCGACCAGCGGATCACAAGCTTTCCCCGCTCCCCTCCGACTTAAGAGCGGTTGGTCGCGGGGTGAAAATAAGGGCACCGTGATAAACCTCGTCTTGAGTATAGCTCCACACATTTCATCTCGAATGTATTTATGTCGGTATATAACAGTTCATGACCTTGTAATTGATAGCGGCATGGCTACTTGAGAGCGTGTTACACTGAAAAAACAGGCAAGCCTATCGGGCGTTCTCAAAGCCTTTCGAGGGGTCGATCTCTGCTGAGAGCCACACCTTCGAGAGCTTTAGAGAGTTATTTTGTCTTGTGTTGTTTTTTGTGACTGGTCAATCGAAACTTGGAGACAATTAAACATTCTCGAGCGATATAGCCTGCACTAATGCCGAGAACCTTGCAAAAACCGCCCCCAGACCAAACGGACGCGTTGATGGTCTCAAATCACTATCGAGGACCTCAACCCTTTTTTGGTCATCGTGTTGATAAACTTGCAATATACGACCATGCGATATATTTATGCATCTCCATCAAAGCCCACCAGAGACAAACACAAACAACCCAACAGAATGGCGCATCTGCGTAAGAACAACAGGACGGCGCATCTCAGCAGATTTACTCATTCCACAGCAAAACGACGCGTCTCCACCGACATACGCCGAAGACGCGTCACAGCACAGTGTCGTGTCGTCGGAACACAGCACAGCAGAACGACGCAACCCACAGCTGGATAACGCCTTCCATAGCAGATCAACGTATCCTGCAGCAGAGCAACGCTTTGCAAGTTAGAACATACCTTGACAACAAAAACCAAAACTTCCAAATCAGCGTTGCATACAAACTTGTGTAGTCACTACACAGCACAACAGAACGCCGCATCTCACTCAGACCGATAGAACATATTCCACAACAGAACGATACCCCCACAGCAGTACAGCGCCTCTCTATCGACACACGCATGAGGCGGGTTTCCAAATCAGCTACAACACAAACTCGCGTCAACTATCAACGACGCTTCAGCGCTGCACTCACTCACTGGAGCTGCGTGTCATCACCACCGATCGGCAAGCTTCTTTGTGCCCTCCTCATTGAGGTCCCGCCTTCTGGTCAGAACCCACGACCTGGGTACAGCACCGCAATCGCGCACCTGCAGCATGAAGTGTTGTAGGTGGACGGGTGGCGGGTGGCGTTCGACTAGGTCCAGTGGTTGAGCGAAGAATGTGTATGACACCGCCTGCAGCAGAGCGGCTGCCACTATCTTCTGCGCCTCCGCCACCGTCATCTCCTCCGCCTCCAGGGTAAAGCGGCTTCCAGCCGGGCCACTAGTGTCGATCGTCGATTGCTGCCCCGACACGCCAGAACCCAACCAAATATGTCAAGGGCAATACGCAAATATGTCGTGGCGAAGACTCATCTTTATTGTCACATGCTCAAAGGACTTAATGACACATAATGTTTCGCGCATCTCAAAAAGGTAACTTAAATTCCCCGACAGCAATCAAGTATATGAGTGGGTTACTTGTTCAGATTTTCATCCGAAGCCCGTTGAAGTGTAAAACATAACCCTTATTTCGATAAATAGTTCTTCGCCCTGCCGAAGCGGAATGATGCATCTGCACTTTGTATGCTGTAGATACATGATCAGTTACATATGTGCGTGCGCATCAATGGGAACTTCACTTGACTCACACATCAGCCTTGTCCCTGTCGTTTTTATTTGCTCGATTACGGACATATTCAACCGTTATTGTCGTTGCCTAACACAGATGTCTGCTCACCTGTATCGGATCTCGCTTTAGGTATTGTCCAATGTAATGTGCACATTGAGCTCCAGCTTCCGCGTGTCAAAACAAAACACAAAAAACAGTGAACTTCGCGGTCGGACTGGTGTCTGGGGTGCGGTGCAGGGAACACAGCTCGCCAGCGCTACAGGCCCTTTGCTGGGCAAGGGTGGGAAAGATGGTGCGCCGCCACGACTGGGCGCGGGTGCAGAAAGCCCTTGTTTGCGGCCAGTGCCCCCCCCCCCCCCGCCCCCTCCCAGCAAAATCGGACGTGTTTGTTCGTCGCGCCCGTGTGTCGTTGCGCGACACTCGTGCCGCGGCGCCCGGGATGCTGCGGCTCTCAGGGTGGCGACTGGCCAAAACTCAGCGAGAGCTTGCATACATAAAGCCGTATCATCCTGGAGCGCCACGTCTACGGAGCCGACTACTGGGGACAGCAGCGCGTGATGTTGCTGCGCCTCTTCGTGATGTGATGTTGGTTTTGTTGTGGTGCGTGTTTTCGTCGGGAGCTCTTTGGGTGGCACCTGCGCTTCGTTTCTGCTGTTGCATTTTGTGGTGCCTTGTCTTGTGTTTTCCAGCGTTGTGGTAGCACTTTACGTGGATTATTAATAACCAACGCATGAAAGAATTCTACCAAGTGGCTGTGATGATGATAATTTTTAAATTTTTTGTCAAGAGACTTTTGCGGCGCCAAACTATTTTTTTTACAAAATGTGGGTCTAAGGGAACAACTCCCCCCCCCCCCCCACATGGGCTTTGCTAACCTGGACCGATATCCCGGAATTCGTCAAAGGCATGCACAGGCGCAGTGGCCAGAGGCATAACCAGAGCCGCAGTAAAAGAGGGGCACCGCGGTTAACAAAGGGCCTGCTGGTGGACAGGCGGCAGGGAATCCGTTCCCAAATCACCCCAAAGCGGTCAGCCGGATTTAGACCACTTTACTTTGAAACGACAATTTCCATCTTTGAGCCGTTTAATCCTGAACTACTTTGACCGAAAGAGAATTTACCGGATTTTCCCTGTCTTTTACAAAGATAGATATTATACATCGTCGATTTGCATCGCCATGTCCACCCCACGTTCGCCCTGGGAAGTTCATCCTTTCTGCACAATCCATCGGCGAAGAATCACCTTAAAGTGTTAAGCACGTGCGCCTGCGGTCTAGGGAGAAAGAACACCGATGCCCGGCGTTGCAGTCTCCATGGGCTATGCAGCGTCGATTTCGCAGCAAGCACATGGCGGCGGTCAACGGGCGGGCGAAAAACGACCGCGCACCGGAAAGTGATGCCTTCTAACGTTTTACGACATCAACTCGTATGCATATTATGTATCCCAGACATAAGTGTTTCACTAGTGCGACTTTGGAGCAACGCTCAGCGGATTAGCCCGCGCAGCACCACAAACTCGTGACACAGTGGCGTAATCTATATTACCCGTGTTACTGGAACTACCAGTTCGCTCAGAGCATCAGCCTCGAAAAAACACGGTCGAAATTTCCTCACCAGGACCTGAAAGACTTCCGGCCCAGCCCGGGGTCCCCAGCAACTGCCACTCTGGCGATACGGGGACAGCGCCCCCTGGTCGATTGGGAGGCCGTCAGACGGATACATCATGAGCTGTGCGGGTCCTCTAGCTGGTACGACAGGTCCTCCGACCAGGGCGCTGGCACTGGACCGCCGCGGCGGCCCTCACTGGTGCAAACGACCCATTACTGGCGAAGAAAGTCCGATAATTGGCACTGCGGCACCAATTCGGCTCATCGGCTGTTGATAGAAACAGTGTGGGGGGACCCTCGCTCGGTACTGTGACATCTGACACAGGGCACTTCCATTATCTCAGCGTGAAAGTGGAAACCTTGCATAGTCGTTTCTCGTGTGTCTTTATTGTGAAGCGGTCCCAAATCAAGGCCAGAGGCCTTTTGACATTTGGGGTCCCGTAGCTGTCCCTGCTCAGGAAATGTGCCCCCGGTAGTTTTTGAGCTCGTTGCCGACACAGGGTTCCCTGTTCGGCACTGTGGTCCCCTGACCAGCACAGATGGCTCTTCATCGTTTCAGGGTACCGACCAATGTAAGAGGTCCTCTGATTGACATTTGCAGGCCCGCCCTTGCCCCCGCTTGGGAAAGGGCCTCCTGGGGCCTGCTGGACTGCTCGGCATTTGTGGTCTCAGTCAGCTGATATAGTGCCCTCACTGTCCCGGGGGCCCGCGATCGGTGCAATAGACCCCCTTACTGACATTTTAGGGTCAGGGCTGGGCTACCTTGGATATGACCTACGGCACGCCCATCTGACCCTCCGATCGAGCTTTTCGTTGTTATTGTCTATTAAAAACGTTGTAACACTAGCTTCATGTAGAAAACTACCTTTCCTAAAATTCTCAAAATGTCACATGAGCTTCAACAAGACTAAACTGTGAACTGCATGTGATTTAGTTTATGTTCAAGGCATATGGACTTACTACCACTCGATTACAGCGTCACCTTTCAATCCCAAATATATTGTTAAGTACGTACATTTTGTGTAGATGTCGCTGGCAGCGTTACGCTAAGAACTTTGTGAAAATCGTGAAAAGTCTCGAAAGTATTCACGGCGGCACTCTGAGAAGTTTGTGAAATTAGCGGAGACTCTTAAAGTCTCTGCAAGAGGGCCGTCCCTCCTCATGGCCTACTGAAAAGACAAACTGGTCTCAGATGGGCATGTAGCTAAGAAGTCTTGTGGAGGCCATACAGCGTCCTTCCAAGAGGATTTACGCTGAAAGTTCTCAAAAGTAATGTTTAGTGTACTTCAGCACTGTCCAGGTTGGCAAAAGCTGACTTAATCGTTGGATTGCTGAGTTGTTGAGCTATTTTTCCGTATTATTCCCAGGTAGAACACGTTTGCATTGTTTCATCTATCTTTCTAATTCCGAAAATTTCTTTCAGACGCCAGGTATTTTCTCAAAATGTGTCATTCCGTGAAAATGGGACAAATAATTTTTTGAGGATAAGACCACCTGACCTTACCTGGGGCGATGACATGAACATATTCCAAATGGCTTGGAGGTACTGAAAATATTCCCAAATTATCCAGAAAAAGTATTGGAAAGTTTGCCGCACGCATCTTTTCATAGTTATGCTCCATTGAAAAACCTTAGTGGACTATAGAAGTCTCTCCCCCAGTCGGGTAACGGCTAGAAATTCCGACCGATGTCCATGGCGGCAACAACGTAGTATATCTTTGGTTTTAATTAAATTAGGTCGTAACATTTCGCTCAGCTGATCTGGTTCCCTTTCATTTATGTCTTCCCTGTCTTCAGGCTGCTAGGATGATTGCTCCTGGTCGCGCAGAAGCTATGGGTACCAACCTTAGGGAAGAACCCGGGGCCGGCGCCGCCTGGTGCAAGGGGTTAGCTGCCTTCTGCCTTCATCTGCCAAGGTTAGCCTATCTCTTAGTTACCCTTTGAAATTTAAGGAGGCGCTATCATACCGACAGTGGGCCGCAAATGACCGGGGTGTACATTGGGTGTTCGATTGGTTAACTGCCTGCGTGCACCACACGCCTGGCATGGTTCATCGCCCATTTTTACTCAAGTATGGTAGTGCGGGTGTTTGATCTCGTCCCCTGCCCTCTATCAAAAATAGATGATGCCGCCCCCTTGCATCGGTATCGGTTTAAGCAAAGTTTTTGAACTTTGTCACACATGACGTCATCAGTCGGCACCGTCATTGGTCTGCTCAACACTCTGCTCACTTGTATGCTGGAGGCGATATGCGAATTATGGCGAATTATGACTAATCTTCGGACCATGCTAGCATGCCTTCGGCCATCTAGATTGACAAAAATGAACCCAAACACGGAACGTTGGAATGATAAATATGCGCTTGCTCGCCGCTAAGATAACACAAGAACACTGAGTTACATATTCAGCGTTGTAGAATATATCGGTTGGAAATGAGTCACAATTCTAACATACAAAAAGTATTTCATCGAAATCCGATGACGTTATTTTTCCAGAGAGCTGCAAGGCTCTGGGTTCCAAAGGTGGCACATCTGATGGCTGCGATGATGTAGCAGCGATTTTGCAAATATGATGCGACAAGAAATTGTCCTCTTTTCAGATGTGATGAAAACTGCTCGCGCATGCTAACTTTTTGCTACTTATCTGCTTTCTAAGGACGACGCGCTCAGTCCAAATGTGCGCTGTTTTAAGCGTGTATGACCTAGCAAGATGAGTTTTGATAGCATGAGAAAATAATTGTGTTGGCATATTTTTGCTTTCGGACGAGTATCAAAAGCTTTCGCGGCCGTGTTCTTGCTATGTTTGAGCGATAATATTGGTTGACCAATACCCACATAACGGCCCATACTGCCCGCGCCCGGCTATCCCCCGGTTCGGTCACACTCTAACAAGTGTGTATAAATGGAGCCTTGGCCACGATGGGCTCCATGGTCTATAGGAACCCAAAATGTTAGCCCTGAGCCCATTAAAGCCCATTAAACAGGACCGTGCCATGATGGTCTTGATCGTCGTCGATCCCCGGATTTGGTTCGGGCACCCTGGCGGTGCTTCCGATCTTGTACTATCTCATGAGGTCGGATATGGCGCATGAGAGGGCGAGGATGGGGTGGAGGAGTCCGGCAGGATAGATGCATTCAATTCCACGTTTTCTCCAATTTTTTCCGCAGCGTAGCTGCCAAGCGTGCAGGCTATAATCTACCAGGAAGCTATGCACGTCCACGTGCATGTCCTACCCCACGACACTCTGGGTTGCGAACATAACATAACACCAGTCATTTCTTAGGTAATGTTGGGGCTTGCAACAAAAGAAAACAGCGTGTCATGCAGTTTGCCACAAAAAAAACTGTACAAACAATAAAACCTACTTGTTTCCTTGGTTTGCACCTTATAAAACGTAATTTTATACTATCTTTTCTCTGCTACACGTTTCTGCAGAGCTACCTCGAAGCCTTTCAGAATTTGGGGGTCAAAAGTATGTTCCTCCCGTCCTGTCTCGCGAGGTGAGGGGGAACGTAGCCTGGTATTGTCCAGAGATCTGCCCTGTGACGCCGCCTGGCATGATTTTGAGCCCAGGTGTAGGCAGGGTCGGGTCAAGGGGAGTGGCCTTAGGCCAGGCCGTGGTCCTTCCATTGGGACCTGTGTGAAGGCTCCGCGAGGGAGCATAAGTCGCGTCTCCTGTCAGTGGCGTGGCTTCATAAAATGAGTCCGGGGGGGGGGGGTAGCTGAACGGCAACAAATGGCCCGACGTACGCCCAAAATATGCTAAAAGACAGGCACCTTCCAGATTTGGCCCACTTCCTTCCTAAAGTAACGGGGACTGGAGCTCAAGCTAGGCTGAAGCCACCAACTGAGTAGGAAGCTTTACCTCTGTCCCCCATGTAATTGATGTGGTTCACAACTGTCATTTAGTGACTTAAAGAGAGTACTTCACATTTGAACACATTGAAGCAGCATCAGATTTGATACAGCAAGGTCACTTATGAAAATGTGTGCACTTTTAGTGGAAAACTGCCCTAGACAGCGCAGTTCTCTGCCTTTGGTAAACATGCTCCTCAATGCGCCATGGTCTGATACGTCATCGTACCCTGCGCAACACTGATTGAGAGCCAATTGACGGCCGTTATATCTGGAAATCGCGCTTACTAATGCCAGATTTGAAAGCCCGAACCATTTTTTCTTAGCTGTGATCTCCGCATGGCTTATAAAATAGCAGGATTCGAATAACGTTATTAAGACGTCAGGAATGCCACGGTAGCTTTGAAATATTCTCCCCGGTTTACCTTTTCCCATTGTTGCGGGCGTGTAGCTCAGAAGTTAGAGGGGCGTAGGTCATAAGAATGGCGAGATGGCGAACAGCACCAAAAGGTCTTCTAGATGGCTATTTCAGTTCGAAACCCCATATAAATGTAGAACACTCCCTTTAAGAGGCTCTATCGTATTAGGACATGCCAAGACGACGCAATAAAATGCACGCAATTTTATAACAGAGCATTTTGTGGCGCACATAGATGTCGATTTCAGAAACTTGAGAGTTTGGGATACAAAATATGACAATGCCTTTCTGTGGCACGGTGTCGAGCTAAATCTCACTGCAGGGTCCCGAAAATTAGGGTAGGGAAATTCCGCCTAATTTCCGAAAATCCCTTTCAACTGTCAGATCTGGTCTAGATGTACATCGTGCGCAATTGTCTTCAATCGTTATTTTTAGTACAGAGGACAGCCACCTCCAACTTATAATGCGGTTGTCAGAGTAATCCCGGGGTGAAAGAGCAGTACTCTCATTTACTATGATATCTATGACTACTATAACTATGATACATTAGCTATGATATCTTGAGAAATACAGGCGGTATGGTACGCATACAACTCGCGGAGTATGCACCCTAACTTTTTGGCTCCGAAGTCTACCTGTTACGGAAATTTGAGCGTCCAATGCTATTTTCTTGCGTTGCTGCATTTTGTTTGTTTTTTTGTTTCATTTCTGAGGCTCCTTCTGTTTCTAGTCTAAGATTGAAATATTTACGGGGAAGTAAATACCCCCTACACACCCCCTACAGTAAATACCCCCTACACACGCCTTACACCCCCTCTGTTAGGGGGTGTAAGGCGTGTTGGGGGCAAGTTGGTATAATAATTTTAACAGGTTGGTGGCTAATAACACTAAAAGTTGCAGTTTACATGTATAGGTAACCATTACACATTCCTCGGTCTGAATGTAAGCATGTATTGTATATATGCATGTGTAATTTAGTTTGTTGCCGGAAATGGGTATCGAACTTTCGGCGCATCGGTCTGCAGTTAACACCAACAAGGAAGCGTTTCTGTGAGCCATTGCTGGGAAATGTGCACGGACGATATATTTCTGATAAAGTAGCAGGCACAGCCAATCGGTCAGAATGTTATGTTATATTGTTAAAATAAATGTCGGAATGTTAAAGTAAACTGATGCAAAACTCTTCTTAAACGTTCGCATACCAACTCTTCAAAACGTGTTACATCCGTATCAAACATTTCCTCTGGAAACATTGGAATTTAAAATATTCCCAATCTAACCAGCCTTAGACTTGTCTTGCGCTCTACCTCATCGATCTCACCGGTGTTTTTTTTTTCTCGTAAAAGTCAGAGCGTTGTTGTTATGATTATGCCCCATTTCGTTATCATGCTACTAATTCGTTTCATTGCAGCCTTAATGAAACAACTCTCCGTTTATTCAGTTCATTAGCCAATCTGAAGTCGTAGAAAGTCTTTGCATGCTCCATTTCGTTGCCTGGTTGGATTGTATTTTTATGAAACTGACGTTGACGACTTTGCTCCGAATAACCAGCAAATGCCCTGCTTATTTCCTAACAGTCAGGTGTGAGTCCTTTATGGAATTTGGCCTGACTATGAGGGAGACTCAGACGCCCGGCCATCTCCGTTATTTGGGAGGATTCCAATATGTTACTAGGTATGCTGAGCGTTACGTTGCCACTTCGTGAAGGTCAACAACGACTTTTGACTAGGCATGTTGAGCGTTACATTGCCACTACGTGAGGGTCAACAACGACCTATGTTTCCAGAGTCGGAAGCAGGAAGTCAAACTGTTCGCGGTGTATGGCGTCTTGTCTCCCCTACAGCGTGCTTGCCAGCCCTGGCACCATCTGGGACTCTCCTTTGATATATGTTATTTGTGGTATGTTTTTTGTTCTGTTCTGCTTCCTTTTGTGGGCTTGCGCGACTTCACACCGATATGCATGCACTCTACAAAAAAATTAATCAGGAAGGAAAGCAATGCTTTCTTTTGCCTCAGCCTGCCTTACCGTATCATTTACTCAACACTTTGGGCAGGCAGAACCGGGAGCGGATCCAAGACTTCGTCAAGAAAGGGTTCGCTCTTCACCATGGTGCCCCCGGGATCTTGGTGGCCCCCCCCCCCCCTCACTAAGAGGTTCTCGGATTTCGGCCACAAAATTTTCAAATTTTCTTTTTTTTAATTGATGGAATATTTCCATCGGAGTGGCCTGCCGGATTTAGTTCACTTTATTTCTAGCGGTCAATTCTTTATGCTGAACTTGAATATCTAGGCCGTTTATGGTGCTTCTGAATGCTGGCATGTCATAAAAATAAAGAAATATCATAAAAAATATAACAAAAATAAAGGTCATGTGGACCCGAAATGCCTATATTGGTGCCATTCACCACGGGACTTTGGTGCCAATTCGGCCCGAGGGGGCCATAGACCCACGGTCTCATCCCTCCCCCTCCGAATCCGCCACTGGATGGACTACAGACCATCTCTAGATAATCGCAAAAGCAGCCCGTTTTTCTGTCTCAGTTTAACATCTGCGACACTTCGCCCCTTTTAAAGTCATTTATTTTCTTCACATTTTTCGAACTAAAACTCTGCATTATGGGAATATGGACCGTCCCCGAAAAAGCTCCAAATAGCCAATTCCTTACAATGCTTTAAAGGTAAGCGACGAATATTCAACTTCCTTTGTTGACTTCAGATGTCGCAGGCTTCTGGTTACTAGACTTCAGGATGGTAATATCTGACCAGTCATCTTCTCGGTCAGTGCTCTCATGAGCCAAGTGCATTTCCATCACTTTTAAGTGGAAGCAACAGCCAGAAAGTGAAACACGCGGCAAATGCAAAGCGTACGCGTCTCGCACGCTCCCGATCGCACGCTGCCAGACAGCCTGGGGCAACGTCCGACGGTTAGGAATTCGTCGTCGCCGTCGAGAGTGGGCAGTAGCAGGTGGTCGTTCCGCCCCGTGCAGTGTGTTATTACAAGCGGATGAGAGAGGCGGGGAGGGAAGAAGAGGCAGGAAGGGAAGAGAAAAGGGAGGAGTGGCAGAAAGAGGATGAGACGGAGAGTTGGATAGTGGGTGGGGAGAGAGAGAGAGAGGAGAGAGAGAGAGAGAGAGAGAGAGAGAGAGAGAGAGAGAGAGAGAGAGAGAGAGAGAGAGAGAGAGAGAGAAGAGAGAGAGAAGAGAGAGAGAGAGAGAGAGAGAGAGAGAGAGAGAGAGAGAGAGAGAGAGAGAGAGAGAGAGAGAGAGGGAGAGGAAGAGAGCACCGTACATAGCGTGAGCAAACGTACAAAAGCCTGAGGAAGAAACCTGGCAAGCAAGCCGAGGCGTGCCTCAGTGGCAGAAAAGCTTCTATTCGACATAAAGCTTTTACTCCATCCACCGGCATGATACACCATCAAAATCACAATGCCAATGTTAGTATTCACATCACACAACTCCGCCAATGTTAGTATTCACATCACACAACTCCGTCCAGTAAACTTGCTAATCAAACACCGGCGACGTAATCTCATCCTACCCTCACGCAGCCTTAGGAAACAACTGAAATATGGCGCGCGCGCGCGCGCGCTTTTTCGTTTGGCGCACCACGATGCTCCACTCTTCTCCGTTATTCTATAAAATGATTCCTTAGTATCATGTCTGTTACGAACGGACGTAACTACTAATGGTGTGGGTGAGACACTAATATTGATTCTCCCGATATCATTTCTCATAAATCCACCGCAAACTTTTTTCACTTTTAGGTGCGTGCAAGGATCGCCATGTGCGCACACACTATCAACTTCCCCAGGTGCGCGATAGAAGCAAAACTTACGAAGCGTAAGCAACTTATACCCTAAAGTACACATGGCAAATCTTGCGCGACGAACCATTCCGCAAACCAAATCACTCGTTAAAAGGATATGAGCATCATCGATTCAGCTGTTGTAACCGCGCTGTCGGCGGCCGATCGGTAGGCACAGGTGACCGTTCACGGTGGTGCCTTCTACGGGGGACGGCCAGCAACACCGTCACCACCGCCGCCGGGGTACGCAGCAGGACTGTCACCAGCCGCCGCCGGGGTACGCAGCAAGACCGTCACCAGCCGCCGCCGTGGTACACAGCAGGACTGTCGCCAGCCACCGTGGCACGCAGCAAGACCGTCACCAGCCACCGCTGTGCCACGCAGCAGGACCGTCACCAGCCGCCGCCGTAGCACGCAGAGGCGACGTCAGCACCATGGTTCCAGTTTCGCTTGGATGTGGTCCAGCTTTCGGAAAACTTTTCCCTCGGCGGAGCTAAGTCCAGTCGCGTTCGCGTTAGAATAAAGGCCAGGCTTCCGTGCCAGTGCCGCGGCTTTTGAGCATTCACGCAAAACGCCGCTCCCCCCCCCCCCCCCCCCCGTACAGAAGTGCATGAGGTGATACAAGGTGATCCGCTCGGGCCGGCTAAATGGCGTCCTCTTCATTGCATTCGGAGTTGAGAGGCATGGCAGCTTCGGCTGTAGGAGAGGCAACATAAAGTACGTACCTTAAAGGGATGTTCCACATTTGTAAGCGGTTTTCAACTGAAATAACGGATAAAGATCATTTGGTGCAGTTGTGCGGTTCTAATGACCTAAGCCGTCTAGTGTCTGAGCTATACACACGCAAAGATGTGCAGACTATTTCGTGCAGACTGTTTCAAGGTAATTTACGTTTGCATCATACCATAGAAACCTCATTCAAATCCTACCACCCAATAGGTCACGCAGCGCCCAAGGCCCAAAAGAATACGATGGTCGAGCCGTTCGCCTCTGGTGTTGGTGGGCACGCTCTCTATGTAAAATGGACGTCAATTGACCCTCAATCAATGTTGAGCAGGCTGTGCAAGTTTCAATCACAAATCACGTTTTGTGCTACATAATATTAGAAGTTGGACATGGTTACTAGTTATTACGGAAATAATACTTGTAAGTTAATACCTTAAGAAGAGCACCATAACCGAATATGTGAAAAATACAGTAGAGCATCGTAAACTCACGGAAGCATATGCAAGAATACCACGAGAAAGAACCAAAACACAAACAGTTAAGATATTTGGCACAGCAAACACCTCAAGCGCCACCACGGCCACATCTCGGGAGACTGAAGCAATGCAAGTGAGTGCTAGGGCGGCAATTTTGCGCCGCTAGTTTGGTAGCACCTCAACGTCATACCAACGTTCCATGACGGAATCAAGCAATGGCGCATTGAGAAGCATGCTCACTTAATGTCGAAAAATTGTGCTGTCTGGATTAGCCTTTCCGCCTACAAGCATGCCAATGTTACAAGTGAACAGACTGCATCATATCTGATGTTCTGATGAAATAATGTTTCACGTTTGAAGATATTGAGGCAAGCATCAGATATGATAAAAAAGCACACCTACAACTGTTCGTACGCTTGTAACTTAATTTCTACTACTCAAGACAACATAATTTCCCTATTTGGTAAATATGCTCCCCAATACACCATTGTTTGACTGCGTGATCGAACCATGCACAACAATGATTTGTTTGACGATTGACGGTCGTTAAGTCTGGAAATTGTGCTCATAAACGACAGATATGAGCGACTGGACAATGATATCTTGCTTTACCTTGATCGTCGCATGGATAATGGAATTGCAAGATTTAAAATTGACGTTATTTTGTGGTCATGGATGCCTGGGTGGCCTTGAATTTTGGTTGCAGATAGCCACCTCAGTTCCAAACTCCCCATACAAATGCTGCTCATTTCCTTTAAATATCTTCAAATGTGGAGCATTCTCTTGAAATATCTTCAGATGTGGAGCATTCCGTTCATAATACTTCCACAGCATCACACCGCTAGACGCAGAACTAGCCCCACAGCGTACTGCCCATTGGGACCAATAATGAATGGGCACCTTTTTGACGGTTCTTGAAAAGCGACTTAATGTTCCCGTGGCCCCGTGACACCACCTCAGGCGACCATCGCACATTTTGGCCACCAAATGTGAGCTTTGCAGGCGGACGATAACATGGCATGCAAGAAAATAGAGAGTACAAGCCTGGTCGTCATTTGTCTTCCCTCAGCAACTCTTTCAATTCACGCACGACGACTGAGTTGATACCGACAGACTGAAAGTGTAGTTACACGTACATCATGGTCTGCAAATCCTCCGTGTGTTATTCCCTCAAGCAGTATCAGAAATAGCAGCAGCATGATCAACCACGTAATCACTACGTGCGTCATCGAAGCTTTATAGCCATCACGTACATTTCATTCATTAGGTTTGCATATAGAAGTATTTATTATATTTACACATTTACTGGTCATTTCTTATTACTTATTATGTTTACAGATCATTTACTACAGTCACAATAGATCATTTACCCGATGCCAACGTTTACCGACTCATCCCTCCGTTCATGCTAAGACATGCTTGAAAAGCAAACTATGAAAACACTTGTTTTCCCTATGTTAGGCCTGGTCTTTGCCTTTTATTACGTGTGGGGGGACGCTGGTTCATGGTGTGCTCGGAAGTGGGTCATTTCCAGTAAAACGTACGTTTTTTTCTCTTATTTTTTGCCACTTTGCTTGTCTGTTCATCATGCATCACATGGATAACACACACGGACATAAACAGATAGCCGATCGTTACACAGTCAGAGATCAAACGTCCAAGACCTAAGTATTACGCAATAATGTGATTTCATCAGTGCATGAGATGAGAAAAACGCACACGTAATATCATCTGCTGTTGTAGCAGCGGCTCTGGGTCACCTGGCCCAAATCATGTGAGTGGGAGCCCACGCAGACTTGGGGCGGGCGATTCCAAGTCTTAATGGCGCCGACTTTGAAACCACGTCGAATCACGGCTCAGTAGGCACTTTGGGTAAATGGGCTCTACTGCATCAGTACCTCGCGTCACTCATGCCGATGAGGCTGAGCGAACCTCGACCCAAATGTCGGCCGGGACCTTGGGAGCTGCTGTCGACTCACGCAGCCTGCTGAGCGTGACAGCGGTGCGCCCGGCCTCCAAAACATCGATCCCAGCCACTCGAGAGCCTCTAGAGCCGGCAAGATGTGCTGGATGCAATCGAGGCCTGTGCATCGAATCTGAGCACCGAATTAAATGATGTTTCGAACTCGGTGCTCTCGTACTTCACCGCAGTCGCCCCACATTGTGAGGCGGCATTGAGAGTGGGGAAGCGCAAGGTGCGTAATCAGCAGTGCCTAGTTTCAATAGAAATTGCATGCCTCAATTTCGACAGACCGACTAGCGCGCTGTAGCAATGTTGAGTGACTTGGGATGTTTGCTTTTCCTAGAAGAGGCACGACAAGTATGAGAGCAAGAATCTTGGTATGTCCCGGTGATTCTACGCTAAGATTTCCTAACCAAATTAAAATCTGCACGTCCTTGTTCCGGCAGTGCAATTACATCAACGGCGGGTCTGATTTGGTGGGAATGATCTGGAGTCTTCTCGGTATGAACCAGTCAAGGGTTACATGAATAGTTGGCCTGACGCGGCTTTTCATCACACTTGCTCCGCTCAAGCGCCCGATTATATTAAGTATATATCAGCTGTATGCACCATGTGCTTTGCAAAGGGAAAATTCGGCTTGGGGCCATTTGCGGAGACTGGCGCAATTCCAGACCGGAAATCGATTCTTGGAGCACACCACGGGCCATACGAAGTGCTGGCGCGTTGTTGTTCCTGATCGTTTGAGAGTGAGCGATTGACCAGTCCCGGAGTCAGTGCGCATCTTTCCCATCCATCCACGCTTCTCCAGGGGACGGGCACGCTCGACGTCGGCCAGCATTTTTGAGGTTCCAGCTGTCATGAGGACTAAGACCAGGCCCCTAGCGCATTGGTGCGTGATAGTTGACTGTCGAACATAGCTGATTCTGTGAAGTCCTTGGGTCGGAACCCATGTTGTCTGTGACATAGTTGGAGAGCAATAGCTTAGCAAAATACCTCCTCGCACAGTTTACCCTTGACGCAACAGAACTGAAACTGGCCTGACATTGCTGGGGCCAGACGAATCCTTTTCCTTGCGTAAAGGTAATTCGGACACAGGGTGATGGATACCGGTTAGAGCGAAGTTAAGTGCAAAGCATTGCAGCATAAAATCAGAAATACACTTAATGTGCAATGTAGGCCAGATTTTTAGTCGGTACCAATTATTTGGCAGCTTGTTACTGAAGGTAGCGTGGCGCAACTGCTACACCAGTGAATGCTTTTAAGATTGTAATGAATGTGACTGACTCGAACGCCTGTTTGTGCACTCAGACCACATTTATTTTTGGTTTTATTTTGAACCATGCAAACATTTGTTTCAATACAAACTGGAAACTTCTGTGACGTGTTGTGCATGGAAAAACAAATTTGATTTTGTTGTATCGTATATTGCGTCACGCCGTGAGCAAGGCGAGGTCACACGAGACGATATGCAGTCACGTGGATTTTGGGATGGCCGCCACATATGGCACGCAGGTGTTTTCCAAAAATGTGTTAAAGTTTTTTTTTGTAAACAAAGTGGATTTGGGAGTGCTTTATTCCCTTCACATGTAGCTCGAAATACCTCACTTGGTGACGAAGCGTCCTTGCTGTCTGCTGTCATTGCTTGCGACATCTTACCAGATCTGCACCCAAACAAAGTAAACTCAGCGGGTGGCATAGTTTTGCATAATACGGTGGCAGCGCTGAGTACGAAAAATGGCTCGAACTACCACTAAAATGCACAAAAACGGGCTTCTCAAAATATTTGGCCCACTTTTTTCTCTAATTTGGGAGTTGGAGTCCCCCTCCGCTCAATGAAATGGGAGAACTACAGTACTGAAACTCAAGGTGCTATAGCCTGCCTCCTGGTTACGGTGTGTTAAGTGCAAGGCCCAAAGTGAATATCCATTTGGTCCAAAGTGGGTTTGAGGTATTTGACAAAAATGGGTGCTTTTTAAACTCCTTGTTGCCGTCATTCACCCTTCAGCTATTCCCTTCCCCTTTAGCTCTTGCTACGCTTAAGTTACAGTCAACTAAAAATCCTCACTTTCATGCATAACGTAAATCATGGGTGGTACCTTACTGGTAAAGTTTCAGCTCAGGAAATAAAAGAGTTGATGTTTGACCGCCACAACTAACGTGTGGATGTCTCAGTGCGCTACATTTGAGCACCCTCAATTCAAAACTCCGCAAGCCAATGCGGAGGTGAAATTCCTGAATCCATCCCATGCAGTTACGATCTGACACCCACCATCTACGACGCCAGCTGCTGGGACTGATTTGTCCGAAGTCACGTCACATCTTCCGCACACACGCCTTCTCAACAACAGCCCGGCCGGGTAGAGCAGCGTGCCCGACCCCGGCACGTACGTCGGAGCGGCCCAGCGGCCGCCGGCGCCCGTGCTGCTCGGCCGATCGCTCATCCGCGGCGTCGCGCCGGCAGACGGCCCAGCCGAGAGCGACGCTCAGGCTCCGCCCGCACGTCACGGGCGCCGTCACACAGCCGAGCCCGCCGCGATCGATGCAGCTAATTGCCGCAAATCAGCCGGCGATGACAACATAACGAGCGGCTAACGTGGCGGGGCGGCAGTCGGCGCCAAAATGGGAAAGAGTGGGTCCGACAACAACGGCGTTCCCCGCACGACGGCGTCGCGGCCTAATCCATCTCGGGTCTGATTTAAAATCGCCTGCTGCGGGGCACACGGTGAGCGGAAGCTTAGTTCAATACTTGCAGCCGAGAAAAACAACGCTCTCTCTTGGTTTTTGTCGCTGCGGGACTCGGCGCCTGGAAGAGATCGGCTTGGCGCATGTGAGCATGCGGGCGAGTAAACGGACGAGCGTTCACACACGGGTGTGAGCTCACTGGTCCGAATGAGCTGGAGCATGATCCTCCGCATTGGAGCGTGGAATGGTCCACATTTGAAGATATTGAAGCAAGCATCAGATATGCTGAAACAAGCTCACTTGTGGATATTGATATTGTTTTTGGGTGCAAAAGGTCGCTCTGGACAGCACACTTCTCACACAAATATACTCCTAAATGCGTCATGGCTTGATTACGTCATCGTACCTTGTACATCACTGATTGAGAGCCCATTGAGGGTCTACATATCTGGAAATGGCGCACACGAACGCCAGATATGAACGACCCGACAAATACATTTTTCCTGGCCTTATTCGCCGCATAGCTTATATCATGGCAGGATTTGAATGACATTATGATATCACGAATGCCAAGGTGACTTTGAAATGCTCTCCCCGATATACCTTTACCCATCTCGCGGGCGTGTAGCACAAAAACCAAAGGAGCTTAGGTCTTAAGAAGGGCAGGATTGTGAGCAGCATCGAAATGTCTTCAAGATGGCTATTTCAGTTCAAAACCCATATGAATGTGGAGCACTCCCATTAAGTGGAAAAGATTGCTCTAGACCACGTGTTTTTTTTGGTTTAGTAACTATGCTCCTGAATACCTCATTATTTCCTTACGTCCTTGTGCCCTGCACAACATTGAGTGAGAACCAATTGGCGACCGCTGTGTGAAAATCGTGCCTACGAACGCCAGATATGAACGACTCCACAATCATCTTTTTATTGGCCTTGATTGCCACAGGGCCATTGGAATAGCAGGATTAAGTGGCATTGTCATGGCGTCATGATGCCTGGGTGACGCCATAACAATGCCCGCACGAAACATGCTGCATATCTCCGTGAGAGTGTCGCTCAGAAACTAGAGGGATCTATGTTTTAAGAAGGACAAAGCTGCGAACTGCACCGACTGAATTTCAGTTCAAAACCCCATACAAATTTGCAACCCTTCAACGGCTCCTTTTAATGGCACTTCGCTTTACTGCTATACTGTCAGCTTTCGCTTCGCGTTCCGCTTGGTCAATAAAAAAACTTGCATAATAATGGCCTAGTTCCAGTATTAAAACGTTATAACGAAAATCACCTCTGATGTGAATGTCTCAAAGATGAAACTGCGGCGAAGAAACATGCGGAATATTAAGACCGATTTTATACAAGCCATTGTAGATAGAATCAATAGCAAGGTGATGTTGGGACACTTTAAGACGGTTTATTCATTTTGATTGATGAAATACTACTTGAAAGTTGTTCGTTTTACGCACGTGGAACGTTCAGAGCCTGAAATTCACGGGCTGCTCAGCATTGTAAATCCGGGGATGCCGTGCACGCCTCAGGGAACTAGAAAGGGTCAGTGTTCTGTCTCGACTTATTGTGGGCCGACTTGCCGGTTTAAATTGTGCTTTCTGGAACAACTTGCTTAATTTTCTAAGACAGATTTGCCGGTGCGTCTTATGTTTTCATAACACTTGGGAGAGTGCCGTTTTTCGGTGCCGTACTTTTTTGCAGACAGTGGCGTTCCTTTTTATAGCATTGACTGATGGCCTAGAAATAATAAAAAATGCCCAGTTGACGAGTGCCGCACAACCCGAAAGTGCTCACGCTTGCGCTCGCGACGCGCATTCAGCAGCGAAACTTTGCTAACAGCCGATCACCTTCCGCGCATTGTATTACACGTACCGCATCAATACATTGTTTTTGCGAATGTATTAGCGGCCGTGCTGTTTTGACCATAACCAGAAAACAGCCTGTAATATCACGGCGATCGTACAGCGTTTCTATGACGACATCAATGCAAGGTGACTTTGAAATAGTCTCCCAATAAACCATTCCCCTCTTTTGCGGGCGTGTAACCCGGGAACAAGAGGGTTTTGGGTCTTAAAAAGGGCATGGCCGTGAATTGGATCAAAAGGTCCTCAAGATGGCTATTTCAGTTCAGAACCTCATATGAAGGTGGAGCAGTCCCTTTAAAGTGGGCCTTATGGAAGGCTGGTTCAGTACCGTGCAAGCATCAGCATTGCCAGCGGCGTCAATTTGGACAAGCCTTACTCAGCATGGCGTTACGCCGAAACGAATTGAATGGAGAGGTGTAAAGGCGTCAGCATTTCCGTGCTTCCGCACTAGTTAGGAGCCGAGCTGCTTCCTGAGCTACGAATTTGTTCCCAGCTCTTTAAGTGCAAAGACAGCGAACATCTTTGACGGATTCCTTTAGTACACGACGGGTGTGATGTTGCTTGGGGCTTTCGATCAGAGTTCATAGTCAACATGTCATCTATGATATCATCTGCACCGCACCGGTCCGTCCAAAGTTGTCTTTGTGCTTCTTATTTGTACTTGTGCTGGCGTAGGGGAATCCACACAAACACGCGGCTGTTTCTCCCGAGAGTTATAGTATAAGGGAAGCGCACAAGCTACAAATAGCAGCTAACGTTCACGTGGTAACACGAAATGGGCTTATCCTGAGACGTTCAATCACGTCCAATCGCAACCGACCGGCAGCCAGCGGTGACTGATCTATGGCCTTGGCAAAACATTGCTGGAGCAGCAACATGACTTTATTTTGCCCGCCAGCCCATCCTCGGTACCCCGACCACCTCCTCCCAGCCTCGGTCCGCGGCTTAGGCAGATATTCCGCCCCCGGTCGCTCGCCCTCCGTCAAGTGGCGGGTGACGCGCAGCTAGAGTCTTGGGTTGCTCATCAGTCAGGACTCGGTGCGTAAGAGTTGGTAGGCTGTGGTCCGTTAGCTGTTGTGCATTGAGCCACCCCATAGTTTCCCGCAGGGATCCGATGCGGGGTCAAATATGCGACGGCCGAAACTGACTCGTGGTGCAAAATTCAAAATGTTCTGAATTTGTCATAAAAAATAGCCATATACCGAAAGACAGTATCGGACGTGCGAGAAAACCAGGGTGGTGACTTAGGTGGTGAGGACAGCCTTCGCCATGTTGAGACGCACATGTGGCAGGCCGACCGCAGTGCCGTTACAGCGGCGGTTCGGCAGTGACACATGTACGCCACGTGACGTGACCCGCTAGGTGACACCCCCGTCTGCCTCTCATACCGTCGATCCCGGACCTACGTTCCGGCCAGCAGGTCTCAGCTGGCGTGCATGTCGCCGTGTACCGGTCCGCGAGTCGCGGCGAACGACGGACCTTACAGGTCGGTTTAGGTCTCAGAGACTCCTGTCCTGACTCGCGAAGAGCGCGGCGGACCATGAGTTCGCTCGGAGCCATGGATACGGGAGGAGCGGTGGGCTTGCCGATGTCAGTCTCATATGATGATGTGATGTCTGTCAACGATGGGCAAATAGCAGGAGAAGACAGCTTCTCACTTGTCTACGTCTGGTGGTGAGTTAAAAATGACACCCCAATTCGCATGAAAGGCTCATGCTACCAACGCTGCGAGTCAACGATGTAATAATGACATGTGCGATTCTGATAGGTACAACGAAACGACGATTGAAGATACAGATATCTAACATCAACACGCGCCCGGGTGGCCGGTTGGATACCCTTCGCTCGGGTGGAGGTCAATTTAACCCCCCCCCCCTCCCCCCCCCTGAGATCGCAGGAACTAAGAGAGCTAGAGACACCAAATTCAGAGTGTGTTGATCTGTAAGTTAACTCACATAGGTCAAATTTTGAGGTTCCTAGGCCGTGAACTTCGGGTCAAATAGGGTCAAACAAGGTTAAATTCCAGATTGGTCTCCAAACGACCCCTGGAACCTAGATAGCAATCCAAGATCTAAGCAAAATTCACATGCTCATATTAGATCAGTAACCTTGTTTGACCTTTTGAAGGTCATGGTGACCAAAATCAAGACTGCTTTGACTTCTGCATTTGAAAAAGCGACAAATATTTCGATAGACAGTATGTTCCTACTACAAAATGTTGATCTGGGTCATTTTAGGTCGGTGACATAATGTAACCTTGAAGAAATCCGTGGAAGATGAATGATGCGGTTCCCGTCATCAGTAAATTCGAAATCAGCACCAGAAGCTACCCGATACAGCAGCTGTAGAGTAATAAAACAGGTTGATTTTGGCCTTGGTCTGACCTTTATACCTGACCTTAGGCCAATGTAATTTGTTTATTCAACTGTTGTGCTGTCTCAGAATGCATCTCAGAGATGTATGGCTTCGTCTAGCACTCCGTTGTTGGATCAGATTGAACTATTGTCTAGAAATTGCCTTCGCTGAAACTATGGCCTGGCTTTGACCTGCCATACGTCAACGATACAAGATGCACCTGAATTTTGTATGCCAGACGATCCGCTATCCAATTTCCTAACAGCTATGCAAAATTTGACTCGGCTACGTCGCGCCGTTCGGAAACCATTCCGGAAAACCTTCAGGGAGAGGGTCAATTTGACCCCTCCCCCACCCGAGCGCGTGTTACGACAGAATTAGAAGTCGGGATCATTGCCAGTTGGCAAAGAAGAAAAATCAGATATCAACTTCTCCGGTCGGCGACGCGCAGTAGCACTCGTGTGCTAAAAGGTCGTAGTTTAAATCGCCACGTATCCCAGTGGGGATCGGAGGGTAGTCAATGAACACACGCTGGTGCGTCGCTCCAAGTCGGTAAAGTCCGCTTGCAGCGCCACTCTGGTCAGGCAGGGTGATTGAAACAAGGATCACACAATGATCTGAAGGCCCAGGTCTAGCTTGAGCAGCAACCACAGCGCTTCGAGCCTGCTGTCTGGGCTGATGGGCGGAAGCTATCAATGTGGATGCTGGCTGACTTGATGTGGTGACGGTGGTGACGCCTCCGAACCACCGGCCGTCTCATCGGCCCGCCCGAGCGATGTTGTAATGGGGCATCACCAGCAGACGGCTCGGAGAAGCAGGCTTTAGCCATGTTTCGGAGGTCAGCACAACGTAGCCGTGACGGTGTAGCTCGTGCGGTTTCGGCCTCGGATTTTGGATGTTAGCTGACCCGATGAGCCGATTGTCACTGTCGCCCGCTCTTCCTCTGTGGCCGCGTCTGAAGTACGCTCCGGCCGCGCGTACGCACCACGGCGCCAGGGGGCACCTAAGTGTAGTACAGTCGGTGTGGGCGATGTGGCACTATTCAAGAGCAGGACCGGACGCCCCTCGGTGCATTGCTCTCAACGCAAAGGGACATCCGAACTGGAACATAACATCCCGCTCTGAAACCACTCCTGGAACAAACGGCCTCCCAAACTGCAGCCAGCGTTTACCAGCTGCCCAAGTTTGGTGCAAGCGTCACTCGGCGTCGGCCGGACGGCGGCCACCTGCTCCCTCGTCCGATCTATGAGCGTCGTGAGCGCGGCCGAGTTCGGAGAGCGGGCCAAGTTCCGAGGTAAAACCGCTCGGACGAGAGCCGCCACCGGCCGCGGCTGCTCCTGCACGGTTCCAAATTGATCAAGGAGGCCATCGGGCGTGCCCGCCGGCTGCTCCGAAACGCCAGGGGACGCGTCAATCCCCGCCCCGGGCGATGGTCGCCGCGCCGCATTGGGACGGGACGGCACACACGGACGCGGCGC
Organism: Pollicipes pollicipes; assembly: GCF_011947565.3. Classification (NCBI taxonomy): domain Eukaryota; kingdom Metazoa; phylum Arthropoda; class Thecostraca; order Pollicipedomorpha; family Pollicipedidae; genus Pollicipes; species Pollicipes pollicipes. The sequence continues at coordinate 25,214,429 of NW_023596576.1, read as the reverse complement.
TCGCGCGGCGAAAACAAGGAAAGACCCGCCGGCACGCAGGCGGCGGTCCTCAATGGAAAATCGCTTTGATGCGTTGTTTTTGAGGCATCTTTTTGCTAATCTAATGCGTGGCGACGCTGTTTGGGGCGCCAGCGTCGACCCAATTCGATGGTATCAGGGCAATTCGCGCTTGGCTGGCGCGCAAACTAACGTCGACCATACTGTTACATTTCTCATCACTCTGAGTTGCATGTTCCGCGCCCAGCAGTATCCAGGGTGTGTGTGGAAACGTGAACAAGTTCTGCAGCAAATTGCACCATGCAATGATGCTTCATATGGCTGCAGGGTGTGGAGAAGCCGGATTCTCTTTGACCCCCCCCCCCCCCCCATAATCTCGGTGTCAGAGTATGCGTGACAGATGCTCTTGAAATGCATCCCTAACAGGGAAGCAGCTAGGATTTTTCGGCGGAATCCAGGGCCGAAGCTAGGTGAGTACGCGTCATGCCGACTTTTCACCTTCTCTCGAGAGCTCTCGTGTCGAAAAATGAACAAACGCGGGCTTAGGGGGAGAAGTCTCCCCGGGCGCTCGCTTGGCTGAGCCCCTGATCCCAAATGCCATCCAGTGGCTTCTGAAGCTGTAGGTAGTGTGCATTTAAGCATGTGAGACGTGCAACAGTGACAATAATCCTACCGATGTACCCGATCGCACGTGTGTAGCTCCAGGATCTGATCACCTTTAAAAGCCTGTGCCAAAGGCATTACGTGAAAGGAATGGAGGATCACTGAAAGAAAGCTAAAGCCAGACAATAACAAGGCAGAAAGTGTTCCAAGCTTCCGAGCCCTCTCCCTTTGTCGTCTTCGGCGTGTTGGGAGGTACAAAACGTAAATTTTAAAATCCCTGTTTTTTAAATGTGTGTTATGTCAGGTTTGTGCATTCGTTGTTGCTTCGACGACGTGGCTCTCTTCTTAAACTGTCCGACGATGTGCAATGGGGTGCGCCTGTGACGAGTCTGGCTGTCCTGTTCTGCGCTTTCTGGAGACTGCTGTTGTCCTGGGGCGTCAAATGTCCATGCTTCACCACGTGGCAAAAGTCGAGGAATCGTTGCACGTGAGCAGAGTATGTTTGAGACGGAATAGCTTTTAGTGTGTCACTGGCAATGGGGCACGATGGGCTGAACGTCCCGTTTCCTTTTTGAGCAGCGTTGTTGATGTGTAGATGGAAGCGTGGATCAAAGGGAAGGATATGGGAGTGCCGTGCTGGCAGCGGTGGGCTAGCTGGCTGCTACGGCGCGGTCAACTCCTCAAAATGCTGCAAAAGTCACAGCATATGCCCTGTTCCTTCTGGATATATCTGGGGACCACGAGTTGTTTTAATGCAGCATAGAACTTCACCTTCTTTTAGAAAACTAACTTGGGCGACATACTGTGTGAGCGTCCATCAATTATGTCATTTGCAATGAAAGGGGGCGCCTAGTTCAGCGATGCCCAGGACTACGGGAAGGCGCAGGATGTCCGTGCACAGTAGGTATAGATATCATGAAAACGGTGTCAAGTCAGTCGACATAAACAATCACTTATGCTCGATCAGACACGTTTGAATTTGCCCATCCATGATGTATCTTTGTGATATCTCCACTGACACGATGGATGGCAGGAACATGGGATAGATTGATAAATCTACCAGTAACATCTCTATTATGTTTTGTCGTGACGTCTGGATCGATATATATACAAGCTGCTTCCGCTGTGATGACTGTTTCTAGATTGGTGATCGGAAGAGGCGCCTTGTCCACATTTGAGTCATGACTTCATAGAAACCCTCGCTGCCCTCGGGCCCTCCTTGATGCAGCATAAGACAGAAGAGTGGTTGTGTTAATTTGCATACAAGTGGGATGATATGGGCGGAACATGTTCGAGCTAACAGAATCTGCGATAACGGACTGTGTTGGGTACAGATTTTCGGAGCAATACCGTTACCAGAATTGGTACCGGTTGGACGTTCACGAAATGTTGAGCGATAATGTAAGAAGTGCTCCGCAATGTTACTGCTTGCAATCGTTTTAGTCGTAATCAGCTTCAGTCAGATTACTTTTGCCACTATCGTAGTACAACAGAAGCATGGGTATGACTGTCATGAAACTTCCACGACTTCAAATTTACGTGCTGGAAAATACAAACGGGTGGGTGCAAGCGGCTAGGAATGGGCAGGGTTGAGTATGGGCACAAACCACAGTTAGGTAGGAGGAGGTCGGAGGGGGAGAAAAAGTGCCTTTTCTGTCAACAACGAAATTTGGCACAGCCTAAATTGTCGCCTGGAGAGAAATATATCTGAAACCGTTGCAGTATTCCTCTAAATAGCACACAAAACACAGATAAATAAACTGCAACGTGTTATGAACGTCGTAACGTTAAAATCAAGTGTTCGTTTAGGGAGTTTAACTCTGGCCATGCCAAGCCCCTGTGGTAAGGACGTACGTATCTTCATAGCTCACATTATGTACATTCCTACTCCTTACAATTCGCATTTATTCCCTAATCAAGGGCCACCAACCAGAAACCCAATCCTGGATTATTCGTCAAATGGTCTGAGTTGCATGGGTCAGGTTAATGTCCGCGTAAAGAAGCGTGCAAAGCGAGGTTGGTTCCAGAAAGTCTTTTTGGCTTTGGACAATTCTGTCGACCTAATCAGGGCGTGGGTGGTATCAGGTGCAACACTATTGATCTGGCCTACGCCTGATTCGAGGTGACCGGCGCCCAAATACCACACTCGATGGCAGCCTGACCTATTAGGCTGTCAGCAGCGGATGGATGGCATTTGAATATGCCAGCACATGAAATACGATTCTTCGTTTCGGCACGAATTTAGATAAACTTGTGAAATAGACCGACTTCATACACCAAAAAGCTAGAATTGGGGTTGCAACTACTTAAAGTGACTTTTCATGAGCAATGTCTTAGCAGCGAAATGAAACTCTTTAACCGTCGTCCTGATGGGAGATCGATGCGATCCCCCTACCCCCACGCCTCGACCCTAACGTTTTTTAGGATACTTCTCCGGCATGCTGTGCAGTCGCGCCCAAATTTTCAGCGGTCTGTAGGGCATTTACTGCGCGTGTTTTGACACCAAAAATGTGCTCTTGGCTTTTCTGTTTTCAGAGCAGCAGCGGTTCTCGGAAACACTGCGCGGCGATCTACGACCAGAACGGGTCTGGAAACGCCAAGGGGCGTCCCTCCCCCCCCCCCCCCCCCCATCAGTCCGCGTTATAGAAAATGTGAATCACAGCAAGGGTACAGCAATGAGCTATCACCAAACATTATGTTTGGCGTAGTCATTATACAGTTAATTGCAGTTAGTGTAAGCTTAGTCGCAATACCACGGCATTGGCAGGTGAGGAGATGGATAGAAGAAATCTAGCAGATGATTTGATAAAATTATATTGAAAGCATGCAAATAAAACCTTATCTGCAAACAGCTAAAAGGTCAGAATCTGGCATCAACTCTAAGGCTATGACAACTAACAATTGTCTTGCTACCAAGTTTCTAAGAGATTAGCTGACCATTAAGACCATAAGACCAATAGCTGGGTGTTCCATGAAATGAGATAGATAAAACAATATGACGGACTTTGCAGGGCTCCCAGACGGCACCAACTACACCAATGGTTTGGTTATGTTAAGCATTAGTTTTGGCCCAGGGCCATTGCTAAAATCCTTCAGTGAATCGTGGTGATATCCCAGATTGATAGACATTTGCTACTTGATATTTGATATTATATTTATTGTTAGATTGATTTTCACAGCTACGTGGCATGCAGCAGGGTGATTATGAGTTTCTCGTTGAAAAATAGTGGTCTGTTAGCCACTGTCTTCACAAAAACACATAATGTGTGTGCATGTAAGTGTGTGATTATGCAGATACAGGTTACTAGGAAGCGAACATGCTTTCAGGTGCCCATACAGGGGAGGCTTAAGTGTACCTTTTTGTCGCCGACCAAATTTTCAGAGGAACAATCGTCGTCGGTAGCGTAATACGACACCATATGATAAAATAGTCATCAAGTCCATGACGAGTGGCGTCATCAGTAATCATCCAACACCGAGAATTTCTTTCATCACGGCAATTTTCAATATCATGCACATACCTGAAACGTTTAGTAATATACTGCCCTTGAACAATTGTCAGAATAAGTGCTGCTGCTAGGAAAGCAGACTCACATTCTCTAGACTAATGAAATAGCCTAATCACAACATGAGTTTTCTTCCACTCTCGGCACTTGCCGGGCCTCACGTTTAAATTCGACCCACGGCTGGATTTGTTTTCCTCGACCACAAAAACAAAACAACGAAGGACCTCGATAGCCAGGGCCCGACACCTTAGGCATGCTCCAAGCGCTAGTGTGCAGTCTTGCTCAAATCTTTGGTAGCCTCCGGGGCATTCACTGTGCGCGTGTTGACACCAAAAAAGTGCCGCTAGCAATTCTGGTGTCAGAGAAGCGATGTTTTTTTACGACTATTGCAAGACGGTTCAGGGCAGGCGTGTGCGGCGGGAGGCAAGCGACGATTCTGCGGACCGCGGGTCGGCCCTGTTACATGAACAAAACCCTACATTTTAAATGTAGGCTCCAAACAGATGGCACTACATGCCATTGTACTGATAATAAAACCAGGGACAGGCCTCTTTATGTTCCATGTAACTTTACTGCATGGTTTCGTATATATGAACATACAAACCTGGTATTTGGTTTTCAGGAAAATTTTACCTTTGACTTGGTCTAGTGGGGTCACTTTACAACAGGAGGCTTTTTATCACTCACGAGATCTCGCTAGACAGTTCAGCTGTTTGTTTGTTGATTTTTGTGAGTCTTTGCCTTTCTTAGTTTGCAAACGTCGGGGAATCCCCCCTCCCCCCCCCCCCCCTCCACCAGTCCGCATTACAGAACCGGCAATCAGGGCAAGGGTTAAGATTGATGGCTGTCATCCTTTTTTATTTATTGTGTATGCTGGTGTATAAATCTATATTTGGAATCATGAAAACATCAACTGCTACAGCAGAATGAATCTTTGATCACCAGCATGCAAACATTGGTAGAAATTAAACAGCAAGTCAAAATCGCCCTTTGCATCCAAGTAGCATGGAAATCTAAGATCATCTATGATGTCTGCCATGTGTAATGCAGGAGCATCAATTCAAATTATTTCTGGGGCACTACCCAATATCTGTGTTGGTTTGGGCCCAACTCAACGCTGATTCCTTCCCCCCCCCCGCCAGCATTTCTGGCTGGAAAATTACAAAAAGATATGAGATAAAACCTTACTGTGAAACAAAACAATCTTCTCGAGGCTTTACTTATTGATCATGATCCATGGGTTGCTATCTTCCCCTAATCGTTTATCAAAAATGGCACTCTTGTCATTATGCCACCATCACACAAACTATACTGGTTACTGCAATCACTGTAGGCTGCATATAAGGCAGGCTGTTTGCCTTTACAGCCTGTACTTGAATGTATACAGTGATTAGGCTAATAGCTCCATCAGGATAATTTTACAATTTAGTGCTAGCAAAAACAGTAATGAAACATACCATATTTACATCCATGCAATGCCATGCTCACAAGGGCAAAGACAATACCCACATGAATAAGCACCGCAGAATGAATGAATTCCGAAGCTTTCCTGCCCCAGTGTGGGTGCTATCATCAGAAAATAGCCAACATTGCCCTCAGAGACAACCAAATGCCATCCTTTCACTGGCCTCATAGGACAGTTGGACCACAATACCATAAAACCACCTGCTATTTGAAGTAAAACTCTTGCCAAAGGGGGAGATGGCAATGAAACCTGTACCCCTCCCCCTCCTCCCCATTGCCCACATTTTCTTGACCACTCCGTTCCTCATTTGCATTGCCTTCCCATGGCCTACATCATTTGGTATCATATAAATTTCCAGCAACAAAGATTCATGTTAGCAAAAGGCTGAGCTGAGAATAATTGTTTAAAAGCTATCAAAACATTTATGAAATAATTGCATTTCAAGCTGGAGCCTAGTTTTGGAAGATAAGTTTGGAAGCAGGGCAAAATTATGTAACGCGCCACAAAATACAGATGTCTTCCAGATAAGCACACTTCTTCAGAAACTTAGAGAGGAAGGTTTGGACCCTGAACCCCATATCCGTCGCGTCGCAGCAATCGAAGCACGCCCTCGCGGCCAGATAAATCTCCATATCTATATATTTTTCAGTACTTTACACTGTCTAGTTTGGGACACTGAGAGTCGGCTGTTAAAAACAGCGAATCAGCCGACCGGCCGGGCCATAGGGAATACACTGATTTGTCGCCGACCTGCCACCGAATCGGCCGACCAACTAAACATCATAGGATGTTTTTGTCGTCGGGTTGCAATGAAGCCTAGGAAGGTTGCCAGGGTGCCGTAGAGTACGGTAAAGCGTCCTAACAGGAGCGTTTGCTTGTGTTGTGTGACAAAATTTCTTACCATGGAGGCATGATATATATGTATGGAGACCTCGTGTTATTTTGCATTGTGTGCTGTATTTCGCCGTCTTGACCGTCACATTTTTGGCACCAAGCTTCGCTTGAATATATGCATTTATGTCGTCAACCTTATCCACCAAGTCAGCAGGTTTTACTACCTCTGTGCCCATTCTTTCAAAATCGTCACTGTCAGTTAAGATTTCGTTTAAGAGCAGCCATTTAATTGCATGGCCTTAAACATGCCTTCAAATACAGTTGAGATCAACCTAATACACGTGTATGGAAATCAAAGTAATCACAGAATAAAAAACTACCTGCCATTTATTATATACACTAGAAACAATATAGAAATATCAGAAACAATGATTCACTAACTTAGAAAATGGCATACTCAACTCAACTAGCCCTACCGGAGTGCAGTTTTTATTTGGCTAAGAGTGGTTCCCGACTCTGAGAAGAGAGAGCGTCAAATCTCAGGAGAAGTCTGTTACAGGAGCATTTTGGAGGTAACTTCAGCCAATTTTTATTGCTGAAGTCCCCCGGAAAAGCTGCATCCCTGTAGTCTGGATCCACTTATAAACATGGTCCTTCGATTACCTGGGAAATACCCCACACACAAATTACCCAAAAAAATCGTACATTTACGTTCCGGCGCCACTTAACACGCGACCGGGCGGCCGGTTAGGTACCCTTTGCTCGGGTGGGGGGTCAATTTGACCCGACTGAGATATCAGGAACTAGGACAGTTAGAGACACTAAATGTACAGGGCATGTTGAGCTGTACGTGAACTCGCTTAGGTCAAAGTTTCAAGTTCTCAGGTCATGACTCGGGTTAAATTAAGTTAGACAAGGCCAAATTCCAGGTTGGTATTTAAAGGGCAGCTTGAACCTAGATAACTGTTCTAAGCAAAAGTTCACATGCTCATCTAAGGTCAGCGACCTTGTTTGACATTCTGAAGGTCATGGAGACCAATGTCAAAAAGACCGCTTTGATGTTTGCATTTGGATAAGCGACCAAGATTACGGTAGGCAGTATGTTCATAAAAACAAAATGTTGACCTGGGTTATTCCAGGTCAGTGATCTATTCTGACCTTTAAGAAGTCTATGGAAGATATGTAATGCGATTCATGTCATCAATGAATTTTAAATGAGCACCAGGAACTACACCATACAGCAAGCCCTAGAGTGATAAGACAGGTGGGGTTTTGACGTTAGTCTAACCTTCATGCCTGACCTTAGGTCAGTGTAACTTGTTTATTCAATTGTTTTGTTGCCTAAGATAGTATCTCAGAGGTGTACGAATTCGCCTAGCACACCGTTGTTGGATCAGATTGGACGATTCCCTAAAAATTGCTTTCGCTAAAACCATGGCCTGTCTTTGACCTGTCATAGGTCAGCTATCTTACAAGGTATATCTAAATTTTTGATGCCAGACGATTTGCCATTCGATTGTCTACAGCTATGCAAAATGTGGCGTGGCTATGCCGCGCCATTCGGAAAGCATTCCGGAAAAACCTTCTGGGGTCAATTTTACCCCCACCCCATCCGAGCGCGTGTTAAACCAGCGGCCTCCCACCACAATGTCGATGTTCCTCTCAGCAGCACAAAGCGGATGAATTCTTACGTGTCGTTTCAGCGTCCTCCGTTGCCCCCTGAAGCTGCAGTTCGGGCGTCCTCTGACGATTAGCCTCCTTGATCGGCAGGGCCATCTCGCGCTTCTACTTAGGGACGCCCTCCATGGCCAATCCGCACAAAGGCCGTGCTGCGCCTTACAGAGGCTAACCATAAAGGTACGTCCCTCTAGTCGATTAGCCTCTCGCGACACGAGCACCACCATGGCGATAGCACAACCAGCAGGCAGGTTATACGCCGGTGTACACGGTCCTGCAGTGAGTTCGGCCCATAACCGCGTGGCCAGCATAAGAAGCCACCTGTCTCAAATGACACGACGATTTTAAACGCCGCGCAGTAGGCTGATCACGTCTGTCGTGAGCTGCTGAGGCAATCCGCTACTCCCACGACTAGAAATAGGTCTGGTTGTTTAGCATTTCATATTGTTTACCCTCTGAGGTGAGGCTTGGCTGAGCAGTCTGTGAAAAGCACTGATCTGGCAGTCATTGGGAGAGCACGGAAACACCACTGATCTTTGACGTCAGCACTGACGTAGTGTGTTATGTAGAATATTCATGTCGCCTGCTGGAAACTACCCGGAATCAGTCTACCAAAGTGGGAAACATTTAGCGCTTTACACGTTGCAAGCGTAGTGGGCTACACATCGATGATACGCTTGGAATGTCGTCTGGCTGGTCTGTTGTAAATTGCTTCAATTTCTCGTTTTTGTCACAAAATAGCTCTCAAAATGGCCAATATTCGTTATCGATCGCATCCGATGCATCAGGACCTTCTTTCATTCCTGTAAACTGGATAAAGGGAATCTCACCCATGAAGGTCTTAAGTCTCGAGACCGCGTGTTATAAAAGAGCAGTAGAATGACATTGATTTGTAATATCCTGTTCTGCACTTTCCATGACGCACTGCTTTACTCTTGAGGAAATGTTCGAAAAAAGGTCAAAGTATCTTGACGGTACTCCCAATGAGTGGAATGTTCACTTATCACTGCTGAAGTGGTATATTGAGCGAAAATACATTCTTCATTTGGATATTTCTCTTACTTTTTAATGCTAGCAAGAGACCCAACTGCCAGTTGTCTCACAGAACCAGGCTCCGTCACCGACCATTCACGCTGCGACTGTGTCTGAGTAAATAACAAAGCTCACAAAGCGCCTCAAATTAACTCACAACACCGCGACCCAGCTGTCCAGCAGACATCGGCGCACCAAAAAAGAAGCGTTCGAAGAGAAACTAACGTAAGTTTGTGTTGAAGTTTGTGACCCAGTTTGCCTCCTTAAAGATGTGGTGACACGTGGAGAATATTGGAAGTTTGTGAGACCGTGGAAGGGACCTGTCGTGACTGCAAAGTTGACCTGAATAAGACCTGAATAACAGAGTCCGCCTGCTTGGAAGCAGGAAGCCTTTTATTGCTCATCAGTAACAGGTTGAGACCCAGACTTGATGGCCCTGTGGCTATTGTCCCGACCAGCAACCTCATGATCTTCATTCCGGAAGAGCCAGCAGTTGAGTCACTTGGGTCGCCCCATGGTCATGTGGACGCAGGAGCGTCCTGCGACGTAACGAGTTCGACTCTGGAGGAAACAGAGGTCGCATCACCCGATCCAATGGTGTGGATATCTCAGATAGGTGAGGACTATGTTCCGTCCTTTTCGAGTGTCCTAGGCATGGCTGAGACCGCGTCAGATGTGACAGAGCGGGGTCGGGACCCAGCTCTATTCCATGACACGCTGATGAGCACACTGACAGTCGCGCTGGCCAATGACGGCGGAACGCAGTCTGGTGCATTGGTGGCCGACGTGCCTATGCGTGCGTCAGAAGCTGAGGCCACACCTGCGCGTGGCAGGGGTGAGCCAACCGATGTGTGTGATTTCTCTACCACGTCCGTGGTAGAGAGCAGGAAGCCGAGTTACAGGAAGCCGAGTTCGAGCGCGAGCCACGCCCGGTGCCGGTGCCGGCGCCGAGACGCTCAGTTGGGATATCGAAGCCGCCAGTCTGGTTTGCTCCTTGAAGTACCGAGGAGTCTAAAGTTCTGTTCTTGCTTTGAGAAGTCTGGTGCTTGTTCGAGAAGCCGTGTTCTTGATAATACGCATAGCGTTATGTCTGGATTGGTGTTGATTGGTGTCAGGATTTTGGTGGAATCGACGGAGCCAGATTGGCATATTTGGTAATGGTATAGCGAATAGGTGGCTTCTGAGCGGCCACGACGAAGTCACTCTGCGGGTATATCGCAGCTCGCTGTTTCAAAGTGGAGGTCTGGGGGAGGAACACTCGTTGATTCTGCCTGTCACCAATAACCTACCGTAAACCAGGCCAGAAGGTAGCAATTTCTGCATCGGAGGCTGCAGGCAAACCTCTTCATTCCGAGTCGCATCGACTGGATAATGTTGCTACTGAGCTCATCGCAACTGTCGTTCCGTTTTGGACTGGTGCCATGATAAAAGGAATGCTCCGCGTTTGAAGACACTGAAGCAACCATCAGATATGGTGTGATAGGCTCACTTATAACTATTTTTACACTTTTAAGTGGAAAAGATTGCTCTACACAACACAACGTCTCTGTTTGGTAAATATGCTTTTCAATACGCGATTCTTCGATTGCTTCATCGTTCCTTGTACAGCACTGATTGAGCGCCGGAGCATTTATGTCTCTTTAAAACAGAATTACCCTCCATTTAATCGCTGTTTGCACATGCCCATCAACAGAGGGGTGATCACTGTTACGCAACCCTCGACCGAAAAGCCATTCGAAATTAGCTTTGCAATGCACATCGATTATGAATTTCATTACAAACTAATTTCATTAATGTCGGTCTGAATGCGGTACGACACTTAACGGCACGAAAGCAGTCGCCGCACGGAAATTAATAACGAAATGTGGCCGCGATTGTTATCACAGTAGTGGCGAACCGTATAATTTCAAAACTAATCGAATTAGAATCACGATTGTCTCTTTTCCAGTGAGTCCCATTAAGACGATTCAGTAAAAAGCGGCTTGAAATTTTCGTTAAGGTATCCTGCTGTTGCACACAATAGTCAATCACACAATGCAGGGCGCCAGCTACTGCAATTAGGCACAGCAGAAAGGAACCACCAATTACCCAAACATAAATTGATAAAACAAAAATGGCTCCAAGCATCATGTACCGACTACGTCCACCCAATCCAAGATCCGTTCAATGCACCATGATCCAAAATATGGAGCTTTTTGCTCAGTTTTTCTATCCGTCTCCCATAAACGAGTGACCAGAAGAGCCACCTCTGGCCGCTGCGGCGCATAGAGCCGGGCATTAACGCTCACATTAGGAACATATAGTTGCTGAGCTACGGCACTCCCCACTTAGAAATACGAGAGACACTAAACGCGCAAGGCAACGGAGCACAACACAGTTATTATGTTGCAGGCCAGTAACGGGGATTATGACGCACACAGATGCAGCTTAAAAGTGGGAGAGAAATGAAAATGGCCAGCGCCACGTATGATGACTGACAAGCCTCTAGCACCAAGAACCACGCCAATGTAATGCTGCAAAACCACGTCTGATTAATACACCAACTGCATTTAAGACATAGAACCCTCTAGTTTTTTAGCTACACATCCCCCTATGTGTGTAGACTGCGTCTTGCAGACCAGTTTCAAAGATGTTCAAGTGTTCTGGTGTCCATTGTCTGGCACATTCTCTGCCAGAAGATATGACAAAACGTGTTGACAACGCGAATGTTTGATTGTGTGCAGAAGTTGCCGCTGACTTTATTTTAACAAATGCAAGCAAAATCAAGTTAAGGTGTATGTTCGTATCGCAAAAAACTATTCAATCTGTTGTAGGAAGCGTAAAGATCATATCAATCGTGTTTTCTGGGCTGCTTTTTCTCATTATTTAAACGACTGTTACTTGACCGGCTTCCAGACATGTATATCTGGCATTTTTGGAAGTATGAACACGCACGTTGCAAAAAGCCATGTGGACATATTTTGCCCAAAAGTTAACCTCCTAGATTGATATGTGTTCAAGCGCTTTCAATTTGGTGAGTTGTGTTTTAAACCAAGCCCAGAGCAGTTTTAACATCACGATAGTGGTTAGAGACCGCAGGCAGCCATATGTAAAGTTGGAATGTTGTCTCAGAATTATGCATTTATTTTTCCCAAACATGTACAAAGATGTGCAGGATGCACACATTCAAGTTATGTTCAATCTCATAGGAGTGTGCACCATGCACTGCACGCTGTGACTGGTCAAATCTGATAAGCGTGAATAAGGTATCAAGCGTGTGTAGTAATAATCTGCATTTATGTGCGCGGCTTGTTTGTGCTGGGTGCATCTCAGTGCCAAATAAGCAGATGCACCCACAAAATTGTAGCTTGAAGTTTGAACCACTGATGAACTAAAGAATGCGAAATGAAAATTGCTGGTTGCGAATTTCATAGTTATGTTAATGATGATGATGGTGATTTGGGCCTTCTAGGACGCGCGGACTACCCTGTTCAGATGGCGCCAATGACTTACATCTTATTCAACAGGCAAGTGAGAAAGTAGGGAGACAAGGTTACGGCACATGTATGTCATGAAATTGTACGTTTTCAAGAAAATTTAAGACATGGCCGTTCTTTACCAAACTTGAGTCGTCTCCCAAGATGTCAGAGAGCGCCTGGTACGCGAACCCTGGTCCAAAATGGTGGCTGCGTTCCAAAACGAGATGGGCACAATCTATCGAAACGAGCTTTTCGGTGTTATACTCCCCAAAGCGAGGACATTGCGATTGGCCGCCCCTTTATTACAGGTATTATCCAGATTGCACACTCAGGAAACGAGCCACGGCCTCAAATGGGACTGATACGCCGTACAGCCGAATCATCGTATCCTAGTACTGACCACGACGGCGACATAAGTGCATGCCCACTGTGCCTGATGTGAAGAAACGAAAAACACTGAGCGCGACCCATCTCTCGTGTAACGTGTTACGGCTAGTTGCAGCTGACGCTCCATCGCCTGAAGTTAGAGAAGGCCTGCAACAGATCGCAAGATTGTCAACGAACAGGAAACGACCACCGCCACCGTGGGTCACACCGCTCCGTTTTAAAGAAGGTCTGAGAACTGATGACCACCACACAGGCGAAAAAACGCTCTGCTAAAAAGTGTATCAAAACCAGGCCAGGAGACCCCGATTACCGTGTTCCCTTCAGCCTTCATGAGGATGGCACGCAGGCGTGTGGTGTCGTAGGCGTTCTCGATGTCAAAGAAGACAGTTTCCACATGGTGCTGGCGTTTAAAAGCAGCACGAACAGCAGTATCCAGGGGAAGAATATGGTCCAGCGTGCAACGGCACTTTCAAAACCACACTGGGGTTCAGTAAGGATGTCATTTTTATCTATAAACTACGACAGACGACCATTAACACGCGCTCGGGTGGGGTCATTCCGACTCCCTCGAAGGTTTTTCCGGAATGGTTTCCGAACAACGCGGCGTAGCCGCGCCAAACTTTGCATAGCTGTAGACAATTAAATGACGTATCGTATGGTATCAGAAAACTAGATATACCTTGCGAGGTTTCTGACCTACGGTTGGTCAAAGTCAGGCCATGGATTCGGCGAAGTCAGTTTCTAGGGAATCGTTCAATCTGATGCAACAGCGGAACGTTAGACGAAGCCATACATCTCCGAGATACTTTCTTAGGCAACACAACAATTGAATGAACGATTAATTGACCTACGGTCAGGTATAAAAGTGAGACCAAGGTCAAAACCAACCTATTAAACTACTCTAGGGCTTGCCATGTGACATAGTTTTTGGTGCTCATTTCAATTTTTATAGCAGGAACCGCATTATACAGCTCCCATGGACTTATTTAAATTCACATTATATCACTGACCTAAAATGACCCGGGTCAACATGTTATTTTAGGAACATGCTGCCTAGGGTAGTCTTTGTCGTTCCTTCAAATGCAAAAGTCAAAGCAATCCTTATGACTTTAGTCACCATGGTCTTCGAAAGGCCAACCAATGTCAATGACCTTAAATGAGCATTTGGCCGCTTGCGTAGAACAGGTTTTAGGTTCTGGGGCACTTAGGACACCAACCTGGAGTTTCATCTCGTTTGATATCATTTCACCCGAAGGTCATAACCTAGGAACATCAACTTGAGCTCAAGTGAGTTCATGTACTTTCCAACACACCCTGTTAATTTCGTGTTTCTAGCTCTCTTAGTTTCTGAGATCTCAAGGGGTCAAATTGACCCCCACCCCCATTCGAGCGAAGGGCATCCCACAATGTTGCCCAGCCGGGCGCGCGCGTTAACGAGCCTTTCCATCAGCTTGCACAGCGCAAATGTGAAATAGATGGGCCTGCAGTGAACCTTTTCCCGGTTTTGAAAGGGGTGCCACCACAGTTTCTCGCTAAACATTCGGAAATTTGCTTCGTTTCCAAATACAATAAAAATGGATACCAGAACGTCAAGTAAACAGGTGGAAAGACGTTGTGTCTGCCGTTGGCGTATTTATTCCGGTAGATATAAAAAACGTGACTGGTGGAGGAAGCTTGTCGCAAAGCTACAGGATGGGAGACGTTTTTTTTCTCTGGGTTGCTAGGCCCGCGAAATGTTGAACGTAAATATCCTGCGCCGCTGCGATTGCGCGACGGGATGGCAGCGAATGCCCTGAAGTAACGGTGTAAAAATGCGCTGACAGCGTGGCCGTAAGAGCTATGGAAGTCAACTA